>NW_018403568.1:114259-118397 GCF_002113885.1 Mizuhopecten yessoensis | reverse complement strand
TATCACACAGCTAGTTGTTTTAGGGGTATCACACAGCTAGTTGTTTTAGGGGTATCACACAGCTAAAAAAGCTGACATGTTTTAGGGGTATCACACAGCTAAAAAAGCTGACTTGTTTTAGGGGTATCACACAGCTTAAAAATCTGACTTGTTTTAGGGGTATCACACAGCTTACAAATCTTACTTGTTTAAGATGTATTTTTCTAATCCAGATAAAGACATCCTTGTGGCAATAATAAAACTACGATACTAATCTGCCGTCTATAGAAAATCTGTCAGCTTTATATAAACACAGGTCAGCTCTATCTTAATAAATCTGATCCTGAGAGCCTACACGGTCGGGTGGTGTATGGATTGTCGATACATTACACGTTTCAGTAGACTTTAGATTGGTTGTTTAATTCAATGCTGTATGTACTTTTATGTTTTAACAAACGTGTAGCTTTCTGAATCCGCCACATATGATGATAGTTTAATGAAGTTAAAAATAAAAACGAATTCGATTTGTTTTAATTATTTCAAACAAAATACATTGTAACTGCATGTTTACACTTTTGTACGTAACAGAAAAGAGCTGTGTAATCTAGGAAAGTATCTGCAATCAAGTTGGTTAGAACGGTCTAGATTCCAACCTTCGGTTACTGTTTTTTCTCACCCTGACTGATAACATATGAGTACTTGTTTATTTCCAGGTTTACACATATTGTTTTGTCCATCCCCTGATCACTACACCACTGTATACAAATTGTATGCCTGTTTTTGTTTGTTTTTGTAATTAACATATTACTTTATTGAGCCCCGGTTGATATTATGCTAAGAAAAAGGTTGTGACCTCATCTGTTTTCCGACAGCCACGATACACTTAGGTGAGGTAACTTTACAAGAGCTCTCCATCTTCCGATAATTTATTTATCTTGTACTTTATAATAATTTAAAGAATTATACTGTCCATTTATAGGTACTATATATATATATATGCGATGTAAAAGATTATGCTTCATTCATGATGTTATAATTATTTGGTATTTCATATCACTGATGTATCAATTATACGTTGCTGTATATGCTTATGAGCCGTAAGGCTTCAAGTTGAATAAACAATACAACAATACAACACTTTTGGCTCTGAAAAATATGATAGGTAGACAAAATTTTACTATGCGCAATATAAAAACGGGGGGCTGGGACAAAGATCATTGTCAATAACGGGTGTTACTTTATTACATGTACATGTCTTCACTTGTGTATTATACTTACTAACACGTGTATTTTGATTTTATGTACTTACACGTGTATTTTGATATATATATATGTGTATACATATGTGATATACGTCTCTGACTTCACCCACGTCCTTGATCAATGACATATAAACAAGGAGACAAACACGAACATATCGCAACCTCCCAAAATACACACGCATACACAACACGCATGCATCTTGCACACAGAGGAGGTCGTCCTTAAATGACCATAGCTGTTAATAGGACGTTAAACAATACTAAACCAGATAAAACATATTCAGTGACCTTTGACCCATTACCTACAAATTGTCCACAGCTGTACGTTGTCGTCTTTGTACGATCTATACAGGAACCGCCCTAACGTACGACTCACGTGTCACGTGTTAATAGATCGATATAAACGTATCTACCAACTAACACAACAACCACTAAAAATATCCTCACACAACCAACCAACCAACCAACCAACCAACCAACCAACCAATCCATCCCCCTCCCACAAACCATCCCCAACATCACTCCGGTCCAGACTACCAGCATTTAATAAAACCCATAAATCCTTCTAAACATCTCTTGACACCCAGCACATCTTTCAACCTCCATCCCCTCCATCCCCCATCCAGGTTATAACCCAACTATAACACTAATCCCCCCCCCNCAAGTCGAGGTTTATAAGAAAGATGACAATGATACAAGTATAGTCATGTTTATTCTCAGTGACGAACAATGAGGAGAGGAGTACATGGAATGGACAACAACAAAACAGCACATGCATGACACTAACCACTAATGTTAAGTCCGTCGGATGGGACTATAAATGGTGACCCGTGTGAGAACTGTCCAATCTCGCACGGAAAAAATCCCTCTGGGTCTTTCGAAAAAGAGTAGGCGCGTAAACGCCGACACAGAGGATAGTGAAAATTGTAATAAAAAAAAATAAGCCGTTAGAACTAGGGTCTCTTTATTAAGACATTTAGATGGACTTATAAATTTTATATAAAAGCCACATTCATAGAATAGGCAGGGGCTGGTGTGGCTGGAAGCGGCACAGTACCTCACTTCCGGTCCTGACTTGGTGATGCTGTACGATGAGTGTTAGGTTAAGGAATAAAACTAGACTTATACAGTTAATATATATAGGATAGACGGCCCCTTCTCTAACCTATCCCCCTCCTCTACTCTTTTACTCCATACTTTATCCCTTCTACTTATTTTCCTTTCTGTTCTTCGTCTGCTGGATAACCGAAATACTCGGTAGTGAAGCGGACGTAAAACCTATCAATCAATCAATCAATTATCTACCAACTGATCCGTCTTAGGCTCCGTGTGATACGTTGATAATCGGTTATAAGGTCACGCGAGATGTGTCAACGGACCTTTTGAGTATTCTATGACAACAAAAATATCTACAAAGGATGGAAGTCTAGTGGATGCACATGAATAAAATATGATGCAACGACAGGGTAGGAACAGTATACATTTGTCGTTTGGAATTCAATTTCTTTCCAATTTTTAGCAGTAAACAATTATATTTCATTGATGACATGTATGGCATTTGCACATTTCTCTGTGCATAAAGTATTAACAAAACGTCGGTCACGGCATATCAATAATTCGTCGGTCACGACACATTTGTAGCGTCAACTGCAGCGAAAAGGCGAGGGAACTTCGAATAGACAATACTCCGCATCAAATATAAATAACAAAGAGATAGTCATTAAATTCAAACTAAGGATTGTAAAGACTTTTTTACATTGTCTAGTTCACTCCTATATATCATTGACTTTTATAGACTACAAAATATTGTAAATACTATTGACTTTGGTATAGATCATTTATATATTAGTGTAGAGTCTATTAACTCTCGTATAGACTAGCTTATAGAATATAGTATAGTTATGGGATATTGTATAGATTAATGACGCTAAAGACTATCGTATAGATCATTGACTATTGTTAAGATGAGGAAAACATATATATGTAAAAGCAGCTCGATTTCATTATGTAGTTAAAAGGTATTTGTTGGGAATTTTAGTATTTCAACAACTTACAGCCACTCACCACGATACAGCATGACACACCATTCTCCAATACACACATCCCTACTTCACCCTGGGGAAAATCTATCGCCACACTGTTGACTATAACTCCTGATTTAAAATACACCACCATCACACACAATTACACCATCACCACAGTAAATAGAGATACCTCCAGTTTAACCTTACCCCGGGGTCTATATGTATTCCCCATTATTACCCTTACCCTGGAGTAAATCTAGACACCACCAATTTCCCTCTTACCTTGGGGCAAATAAAGAGCACCCTCCACCAGCTTACTCTTACCCTCAAAGTCAATCTGCCCCCTCCACCTTTACCCTTACATTGGAGTAAATATACATCTCCCTCCACCAGCTTACTCTTACCTTCAAAGTCGATCTGCCCCCTCCACCTTTACTCTTACATTGGAGTAAATATACATCCCCTCGCCCCTCCCTCCACCAACTTATTATTTCCCTCCGAAATAGTATAGATCTGACATTTTACCCTTACATATTAAAAGGGCGAAAATTCATCCCCCTCTGTCAGCCTAATCTTACACTCAGGGTCAATATGCACCCCCCTCCCCNGTATAGATAGATTAGTATAGATACCCTATCTTACCCTTACCTCAGGGTAAATTAAATCCACCTATTTTAACCTTACCCAGGTGTCAATATTAACTAAAGGTAAACTCTTCTTTACATTGAGATAAATATATCATTTTATTAGAATTGTATTCACGTGATTTGGTATCAATTCATTCCCTAAAGACGACTTCCGGGAAATACGTATATATACAGTCGTGTATTCCAGATATCGGTAGGAAGTCAGCTATGTGTAGCCCTCCCCCCC
>NW_018403568.1:88083-114235 GCF_002113885.1 Mizuhopecten yessoensis | reverse complement strand
CCCCCCTCTCAACCCTGATATATATTTAGAATGACGTGTACCCCGGGAAAGAATCTAATGTACAGTGACCCCGGGACACATGTATACATTCAGTGATCAGTGACATGTACCCCTGGGATATATATAGTCTATGGCTATATGTAAACATTGATTTGGGGTTAGTCATTATTACCAGGGACATGTAAAGCAGTCATGTTTACAACCTGTACTGCGTGTACATGTATCATTTCATCCCGGGGTAAATATTTAAAGAATCTGTACCCCCTGTGGTTATATTTACACCCACCGTTACTAAAACAAAAAAGGTACATAGCCGCCTTCAACCTCGGAGGATGATTACACTTAGACACATACCCACGGGGTATATACAGATGTATATATATAAATCCCTATCCGAGCTTTACCCCCGGGGTATATACAGAGGTACATGAATGCATATCTAAATCCCTATCCGAGCTTTACCCCCGGGGAATATACAGAGGTTTATGTATAAATCCCTGTCCGAGCTTAAATTTTTACCCTGGGGTATATACAGAGGTTTATATCTATCCAATCATACTCACCATATTGAACATTCAAACCCCTCTTTCTCCTCCTCCGTTAGATCGACAAATATGTTTTCTGGGTGACCCCCTGGCTTTACTGCTGATTTCCGGGGGGTGGAGAGATTGAGCATAATCTCCAGCAGAGCGATCAAGGGCTGGACGTCCGACATCTTGGAAGTGTATGATGTATCCGTATTATTAAATGTCAATAACAGCCCTAGGCATATCCCACTGAAGATCCTCTTTCGGTCTGTCCCATGATTACCCTGCGTTAACACCCAGTCTGGGGGGTGTTGTTAGCACGCCCACAGCACGTACGGCCACTGGACTTTACGTAATCTGTGGTCAGACGGAGCCTATGTCCAAGCCTCCATTAGCAGGAAGGTAAACCGTTCAAGGGAAGTCATGTTGGCTCAGGGCCAGAGCGTCCGTGGTTGCCTACCATGTAGGAGCGACATCTAGTGACGGTGTTCCGAAACACACAGGTAAACTGATCTCGGGCTTACAGACTACTTGGTGCGATCTAAATAATGGATTTGTAGCGCTATCGAGCGTGACGACTACGCAAACCGTCATTATTCAGGTACGATATATAGGTCACATGGCATGCCTGCTCTTTGTACATATAGGTATTTATAAATAAGTGTATGACACGCATCGATTTAAAAGACAAATATAGTAACAACAACTAGACATCGTAGTTACAAAAAGAAACGTCGTTATTATATATCAGACAAAAACACAATAATTATAACTAACATATCGTAATAACATATCAGAAATATCAGACACCTTGTATTAACATTTTAGAGATATCAGACACCTTGTATTAACATCTCAGGGATATCAGACACCTCGTGATAACATTTCAGAGATATCAGACACCCCGTAATAACATTTTAGAGATACCAGACACCCCGTAATAACAGTTTACAGATACCAGACACCTCGTAATAACATCTCGGAGATATCAGACACCTTGTAATAACATCTCAGGGATATCACACACCTCGTGATAACATTTTAGAGATATCAGACACCTTGTATTAACATCTCAGGGATATCAGACACCTCGTGATAACATTTCAGAGATATCAGACACCTTGTTATAACATTTCAGAGATATCAGACACCTCGTGATAACATTTCAGAGATATCAGACACCTCGTAACAACATCTCAGAGATATCAGACTCCTCGTGATAACATTTCAGGGATATCAGACACCTCGTAACAACATCTCGGAGATATCAGACACCTTGTAATAACATCTCAGAGATATCAGACACCTCGTGATAACATTTTAGAGATATCAGACACCTCGTGATAACATTTCAGAGATATCAGACACCCCGTAATAACATATCAGAGATATCAGACACCTCGTAACAACATCTCAGAGATATCAGACACCTCGTAACAACATCTCAGAAATATCACATCAGCAGTAATTGATACAAAGCTAATGGGTACAATTAACTATACATTTATAAATGTCCGGTTTAACTAAAAAAAGTAATTTTGTTTTTGCATGTAGCACCTTTTAAGGAATTATATGAAAATTTGTCGGGTGGCGCAGTGGCTACAAAGACCGTTGGAACGGGACATTTGGCAGCTGTACAGTTCCTGCATAACAGCTAAAGGGAGAGAATGGTACCTAAACGTTTGACACAATTCGTGGGAAAACCAAAAGTGATATTTGGGTCAAAATCCATTTTCTTACATTTTAATGTTATTATAATGTCTCCTTATTGATAATTAATAACATCTTGAATTGAAGGGCAACATTGTCAATGTTTGAAAAAATATATATATATATTAAGTGGCAACCGACCGTATGTTATAGAAATTCATTGGCAGAATTCATAATTGTAAAGAGTCGTAAAAAGTGCACATCATTCCCATCCTCTCACCCCAGTTTGAGATTACAGTCCTGACAATACTCCCCATCCAGCCTGAGGTAACAGTCCTGACAATACTCCCCACCCCTCAGACATAGGTTTTGCACCGTGTACATTATTTGGATACCAGAACATTTGTACGTATTTTTGTACTCTTTAATGTTTTATTGTAAAACGTAGCTTCATACTGTGTAGTGTTGTAAATGTATAAGTAATAACGACAGTTCATTCAAAGGAGTTTGTCAAACTTTCTGGACGATCCACCCCTTACATATCACAACATATAACACGGATAAACAGTCACTACATTGTACAACAAAGCGATCTTACAAATAGAGGCTGGATCCATAGTGGACAGATAAGACAGGACCTACGTGTAACAATATACGATGCAAGTACGGTCATAGGTCTCCTATGTAATAACGACAGTATGATCCAATATAATGGGCACTGGATCCGGACAAACAGCGTTCGTTGGATACGTATTACATATAAACTGCTTTGTACGTGTACACCTATTAACCTAAATACGTATCATTACATTTATTAAATTATATTTATATTTCTATGTTACATAATTATTACAATTTATCATAAACAATGTATTAATGAAGTAAAGTCAGCAGAGATTAAATTCATGTTTTAAACCTTTCCTGTGTCAATGCTTTCTTGGCCTTCCTAATCTGTGTGAAGAAATCCTTAACTGTACGACCATACGTTTTAGCGGCATCTGTCCGTGAGTTTTTAACTTATAAATATGCCTTTCCAGCCGAGGAGAGTAGGTAAATTCTAGCTTTATTCAGCAAACTTCTTCAATAGCATCTAAACCTACTCATATCGTACGTCGTGGGATTTGAACTGCTCTCTACGGCTCACTCTTGTGTGCGTGTTCCAATTAAACCTATTTCTTTTTATTCGAATCCATCTGTGAGCAGAAATATCTCTTTAGATTTATAATGTGGTAATTATAATTCTTGCTTGCAGTGTACTGCGCAAGTGCGGTCGATCTTCTCAATGAAAGGCCCGGATATTGCGCTATTTCGGTCGTGGCTATATTTATCGCCGGCTTTCCAAAAGGAAAAACTGATCACACTGGAAGTTTGCTTTAGGTCGTGTCGTTATCAACTAAATGTACGTTGAATTTCGTAAGTAGGTATTATTTTCAGAATCTAATCAATTCAAAGGGGTTTATTTGACTAAATAGATCCTTTAACGGAGAAAGCATTGGTTTACAGGGAAATTCAGCAGTCAAAATGTAATTAGCTTTGGTAAAGAAAGCATTTCACCAAGTGAAGATCTTTTTAAGAACCAACAAACACTGGTCATTCCATTAAGCCGAAGCACTACTTATGACTGAAGCAGGTGTATGTAGGAGAACGTTACCTTGAGGTGTATCTGTTTAGGAGAAAGATGTATTATTATCTGTCTGAGAACTTGAGTGCAAACAATAATGATAAAATAACCTATTAAGTAGTACGATATATAAATAGCTGAAACCTGGGGCCGTATTCATGCAACTGTTCTCATGCTCAAACTCAGACTCCGTGCCGAAGCCCAACTTCTTGTTCTGATGATTAATTACTGAAAGACCGTGTCACATGATTTAAGCGAGTTACAAGAATTCTGGTTTGAGCACGGAATCCTTGCTTGAGCATGTGAACGGTTTCACGAATACCGGCCCTGTTGCTGGCTCATACATGTAGCAGCACCGCAAACCTGTAGAGCACTGTAAGGCATGTGGAATAAACACAAATCAAATTTTGGAACCTTGTAATTTACTCCAGAAAAAATACGTAACACATTACTGATGTTGCAACCGATTGACACTCAGGGACGCAATATTATTTTGGTATTAAAAAGCAAGCAAATTACAGAAGTCCAGAAGAAAAAACCCTGAGAAACATCATTAAGAAATACAAAAAATAAAAACAGGTGGAAAATAATTTACACGTAGTAATAGAGGAAACAATTCCAGCAAACTAGTGTTTAGTCAACGTATCAGTTTAAAAGGAAAGCCAGTTGTTAAAACTACTAGCATCTGCATATAAAATTATTCCCTGTGTAAAAAAAACCCGGCAATATGCACTTCGCACTAACAAAAAGGGAAATCAGAAGAAAACTATAAGATAATTTTCCCTTGCTGTAAATGAGGAAAGTGCTTTTGCGTGTAAGCTTTCGAAAAACGACCATTACGTTTTCAGGAGATATGTATTGTGCACTTCAAAAAAAATCAATCTTGATTAAATACTCACAAAAATAAAACACCAGGGCCTGTATTCATGAAATTGTTTTAGTGCACAAGGATGGTTATTCGTTATATCAATCATGTGACATGGTCAACAATCATTTCCTGTTATGGATCCACCTTGCACCAAGGCTGAAACGATATTTATTAGGCGGGGACCTCAACGCGTAAAACCGAGGCTGATATGTACGAAAAGACGATCATTTTGGAGTGACCTCAACACGTAACACCGAGGCTGATATGTACGAAAAGGCGATTATTTTGGAGTGACCTCAACACCATTGTGATGAGACAATGAAAATATCGAGTATTTTACCTGTTGAATCCAGAATTCAACGGGACTTTAAAAAATTAAAGACAAGTAAACTCTTGACATACATGTATAGAAAGGACATGAGGCTCATCGTCTACTTCAATAGTACGTGTAGGAGGTACCCTGTATCAACACAGCTGGATTGATTATCAACCTGTATTTGGTTCTAAGAAAAAATACAGTCACATGAGACCTACACATATTATATTTTCGCATTTCATTAAATTAGCCTAGATAAACAAGTATAAACATGAACTACAAGTTGGTAGGTTTACCAGAAATTTCCCAAACCTACATGTGACAAGGACAATAATCCATTCTTTTTCACATTCACATTCTACACTTTACAGCTTTGTTTCGATCTCCACAAGTTGTATACTTATGTTCTCAACAACTACTGAAATATTTAAAACGGAAGCTTCTTAATAATAAGTAAAAGATGAACTCACCATATGCCATTACACTGGGAGTTGAGCTTTTATCACAAAAGGAATTAAAAACAGTCCAGTTACGATCTTTTATTCCAATTTGCATTGTTTGATGCGCTTTTAAAGAAGTGAAGCACGATATTTACGAGTTACCTCCCTTTACTCACCGTTTAAGGTGCTAAAGAGTTGTCAAAATATGTTTTTTATCAAGATATATACATTTAGCATTTGTCAAACTATGTTTCTTTTGTATTAAGATAC
Organism: Mizuhopecten yessoensis; assembly: GCF_002113885.1. Taxonomy (NCBI): domain Eukaryota; kingdom Metazoa; phylum Mollusca; class Bivalvia; order Pectinida; family Pectinidae; genus Mizuhopecten; species Mizuhopecten yessoensis. The sequence goes on along the minus strand of NW_018403568.1, from coordinate 108,543 downwards.
GTTTATTTAGTAGTTGTCAAATTATGTTTCTTTTGAACTAAGATAAATATGTTTAATAGTTGTCAAAATACTTTTCTTTTGTATTAAGATATAAAAAAATAGTTGTCAAAATGCGTTTCTTTTGTATTAAGATAAATCTATTTACTAGCTGTCAAAATACGTATCTTTTGTATTAAGATCAATCTATTTAATATATATATATATAAAGTTGACTTTATTATCAAGGTGAATATATTAAACAGTTAGATAATTGTGTCACCCGGGTATTAAGATGAATATATATAAAATTTTACAAATATATATAAAAGTCTACAAATTGTGTCACAATTATATTAAATATATATTGTATTAAAAAGTTGACGATGCATTGCGGAATTATGTAGGTTTGGTATTAAAATTAACGTTTCAGTCTGTTGTGAAATTGTGTAGTTTGGGTTTATTATATACTTGCTAATAAATACGTTTTTTTGTGTATATGCGATATGACACAATTGCTCTAACCCATATCAGCCCTCGCCGTATCACACCCCAAAACCCGTATCAGCCCGCAAAACCCGTATCACGCCCCCTTTGGAAATTTTTCGTTTTTCAATATTTCAAAAGAAAAATAGATCATAAGATAGTAGTTTTTATTAGTAAGTTTGTAATAAACAGAATAAAACGCGCCTTTTTTCCAAATCACACCCGGTATCAACCCTCTACCAATATCAGCCCTCGGTTTGATACTGGATGTGATATGGAAAAAGGCATGTATCACTATATACATCATGAATATAAACAAGTTTGAAGTAGCACAAACGTTATTTAGCCTCATAATACCGTGAAGTAACAAACTCAAAAACAAACACATCCCGTTTTAACAGTTACATAAGAAATGTAGCTAAGTCCTCGTATGAGGTAAGTTATGCTTGGTAAACGTAATCAGTAAGTGTACCCACGGACTTAGATAACAATAATCTAATTCCGTGGTGTACCGAAATCTTTCCGAATAGGTTTTAACTTAAACAGTTTGTCATACCTATGTATAAGAGTTGCTTCCCTTGTTTAGCGGACCCTACCGCAGTAGTACTTTCAAACCACTTGTCAAGTTCACTCAAAGATAACGATGATAACGACCAGCAAAGTTTACACTATAACGGCTGAGTTCTAGAACGGTGGAGTTGTACTGGTAATCAATGAGGCCAACAAGCAGATTATCACTGATTGTGTCCCGTATTGTACGCGTTCTGGTACAGAAGGGCTGGACCTTTGTCTGTGTGATCTCGTGTTAGGTGTGATCTCTGGCTAAAAGTCATACGTAACTTGTCACATGTCTTATTTATAGTACAAACGTACAGTTCATACACTAGATACCCCCATCACGAGTTCACCGAGTTCTCACAAACAGACGGTGTTATATGGGTACAACTGAAACAAACTCGGCTACTTAAAATAGTATTCATATACTGAAAAAACGACCACAAGCTCCAACCAGCTTTCCAATCACTCTAATTGTGACTGTAACATATGTTCTTGTTTATTAAAGTTGATTATTTTTACAATCACATAACAATAACAATCAACCATTTTTTTTATTAAAGTGTTCCTTGTTTTAGTTCACATTGATCACAGTTCATTATCTTCACAAATATGATCATGATACTTGACATCTTGATTCTTACAAGTAGTAGATGAACTAAGTGGATGGGATTAAGTCACTGTCTATGTAATCCTTACCTCCAGCCCGTGAGATGGTGATGTCAGCACTATTGGGCGCCACCCCAAGCAGGGAGGAGCCCTCGGAGTGGAGGTAAATATTATATAGACAGAGGCTTGCGCTCGTCCCCTTATTTTCCGTACCACTCTTACATTTGTAAATTCACTAGTTCCTAATATCAATTTGAGCACATGTATGATTTTTCTTATTTACCTGGGATTTCACATGACACTGAGTAGCACATTTGCATCTAAATAATCGTCGTAATACATCATAGATACATGCTGTAGACAGACAGTCAGTAGAAACAGATCATATACCGCTGTAGTAGCATAACGTAACATGTTTTTTCTTCTTTTTTAAAACTTTAATATATTTCATTCAAATATTTTCTAGGATTTGACAGACATGAACACACATGCACCACTAATCCACACACACACACAAAACAAATCATCATCATCATCGTCGTCGTCGTCGTCGTCGTCAATTACACCTGCATTAAACAAAAGACTCACGCGTACAAAATCCAAAAAGGACGGACAAAGTTGACAACAAAATATCTAATATCGGAATATATCACAAACTACTACTTACATTTCCAACAAGAGGGTGAGCATAGCCAAACAATCACCGCTTTGATGACTTGACCTATAGAAGAAAGGTGCGTCTTCACTTCACTTCCTAGATTTTTTTCATAACAGAACGTAAAGCACCATCAACCATTTACGGATTTAATGTCTATCGCCATTGCTTGTACATTGTATTCAGTTAAATTTGTCTTTGGCAATTAATCCACTGCAACATATTTCAAGGATATATAAATGTATAAAGTATATAACAAAATTGGTTAAATTATCAGTCATAAGAAACTCAACCACTGTATCGCTCTTCCTGTGAAAGACTTATGGTCCAACAAATTCACCATGGCTAGTGTCCTGGACAACGTGATCCCCAAATGTTAGATTACTATCCACACCAGACTGGCTAGAAAACCGGGCCCGGCCTATCCACCTATGTTAGATATACCAGGCCCGGCCTATTATGCTACGCGTTAGTGGTGTAAGTGTCATACACAGGGTTGTTCATGAGTTTTATTGTTGAGGTGCGTCTCTCTAAGCCAATGCTATCGTCTAACACAGTGGATTCTCTTCTCCTGGTAGAAAAAAATAACAAACGAAACATACTGAATTCATGGAATATGTTTAAATATATTTTGTACGCTGATGATTTGTATTAAGTTCGGGAAGTCAAAGCGTGTCTCCTTTGTTACGATTTGGGAATCAGACGTCGCCTCATGTTACATGAATTTAGCCACTGAGACATTTCTCATTTTTTACTACTATTTTGTTACTTCAAAGATTCTAAATGAGGATTAATTGAAAAATTGCACATGGCATGTCTCTTTTAATATTTAGAGCAAAACACATTCTTTGAAATTGCCAAGTGAATAGCAAATTACAAGGCGGGTACTTGTAACATTTGACAAGTGTTAACAAGTAGAATACAATTTATATTACAATATGGATGATATACGTTACCTGTGTCTGCTTCGTTTATACAGAATAACAATGATTGTCATTAGGACCAGGACACCAGCTCCAGCCCCGACTAACACAGGCCAATTGCTAACAAACCAGCTCTAAAAAACACAGGTAAATACTAAACCAATATATAACTGTCATCTGCGAGCTTTCGAGCTCTCTTATAGGTCAGCGGCATATTAGCCTTTAGCCAAGACACAGCAATTAAATGATTTCCCCGCAGCTGTCAAATTACAGGTAACACATTTACACATAGCCCTAAAATATCGTTGAAATATTAGCCTTCAGCCAAGAAACTACATATAACTGATTTCCATATAGCTATCAAATCACAGGTAACACATTATCCCAAAGCGTTAAAACAAAACTGAAACTTTAGCATTTAGCCAAGAAACAACAAATAAATGATTTCCCCATAGCTCTCAAATCACAGGTAACACATTAACACATAGCCCTAAAACAACACTGAAACATAAGCCTTTAGCCAGGAAACTACAAATAATTGATTTCCATATATATATAGCTCTCAAAACACAGGTAACACATCAACCCATAGCCCCGAAGTCTCTGATAAATACGAGCTCATAGCTATCAAATACCAGGTAAAATATTAACTAACACGGCTGAAGTGTAAATATACCTGTGCATGGTCAAACTAATGTATCTACCTGTATTTTATAATAATACATATGAAGTGGCTAGTTTTGATTAAAACTGTTATTTCACACTTATTACAAGTTTATCAAAAAAGAAAAAAATGACTTGAAGTATAATGTAAATACGTAGTACACTATCGACTTATATATAGTAATTCAACTTTTGTATGACACTAGTAATCCCAGCTAGGTTCTTTGTATTTCTTACATGTTGTTGACTCTTTTTTCCAGGTTAATCAGTGATGTCGCCTATGTGGCAAAATGCATTCTTTCCGTTGGCCTCGCGCCGTAATTATTGTTCACAACGTCAATGTAATGAAATATTTTCGGGATATGTACATGTAACTTTAAGTCAAAGACATATATATTCTATAAGTAGATGATCTCCCATTTATATCCATTATCACATGAGATTTATGAAACGAGTGGAAGGTGAATAGTTATTTATTTTAAACTTCTAACGAGCTCCAGGAAAGCTGCAACTAACAAGTTCATAATTCTTCTATGGAAAAGCCATGATTGGTTGTTGGAAATATCCATGAAATTAAACTGCCTCAAGTTGAAGTGAAATAGAAAGAATGATTGATAATTGACTGTTAACTTTTTCTTTATCTGGCGTCACAATGCAATCAAAGTCCGTGACGCCATGACTCGTTTTGTCACAATTGAAACAACGGAGATTTATGTTAATTTTTGAATACCCAAGAAGGTACAAGTGGGCAAATATCACAGGTGTTATTATCCCCTGCCCATCTCAGACCTCATCGAAGCTTGTTGACGTAACAGTTTTAAACAGAATGCGTAAGTCGCGTGTCTCAATGCTCTGTAGAGACAGAAAAATGAACGAAACACACCCACAAAAAAATGCTAATAGGTACAGAATGCCGAAAATGTATGACACTGCATCCGTCAGAGATACTAGGGCCTAAATGTTAGAAGTCCATTGGCCTTAACGACTGTTGAAACAGAAGGAGAGGAACGTAAAACACCTTATTTGTTAACAGCATTAACGGTATAGAGGAATCTATAACTGGGAGATTGACACAAAAAGCAACCAATCTGTCTATCGAAAATGTCTGTTTACGTTAATTTAAGACAACTTAGGGAAGAATAATTGTCAATCAATGTCTCTCTCTCTCTCTGTGTATGACATAAAAGTATAACTCCAAGTTGGTACATTGTAAATAACCTCAGCAGCTTATTATTTCTATCTCGGAATCATCGTCTCGGGATCTTCGGTGTCTGGCAAATGTGTGTTAACATTTTTCTAGTAAAACGATCCAGATCTATGGTCTATTAATCGTGATGTAATTCTTACTTTGGCTGGTGCAGGCGTTTCCGGGGATTTGGTATGAAGGAGAGGCAGTGGAAACATTGTCTGTACGGAAGCGTCCATGTTAATGGCGGTATCGACCTGGGTCTGGACCACAGGTCGGTCGCCACAAGTGGCAGTAAACTCTATATGACATCGAGCATGACCTCCACTGAAATCAAAATAATATCAAGGGATCACAAGATCTAAAACTAATTAAGTCACTATTAACATATTTGATTATCTCAATTGAATAATTATATTTCGATTATATTGATACAAAATATCGAAAACACAGGGGTCACAAGATCCAAATCAAAACACTATAATATATGTGACAATATCAACTGAATCATTATATTTATCTTAAAGTGTTCAATTGCATTGACATAAAATATCGAAAATACAGATAATGATTAAAGACCAGAATTATAACAAGGTGTCTCTGTAAGTATTTACGAAGATGGTACCAGATATTTGGTTCACAAGAAGAACTTTTGCCGTACGTGTAATGTATCTGTTTAATGTTTGGTGTCCCATGTACACAGATGCGTCCAACGAGAGCATTCACGCCTGCTGTAAGTAACACCGACACAGAAGCGTTTCCACTCCCCACAAACGTCAGTGATACGTATTCTGTGACGCAGAAAAAGACATCAGCTAGGTAACGCACCTTTTGTATAAGGGTAAATATGGTGATCAAGAGTAGCAAATAGGGTGGTCATGACAAGGACAGCAGACTTTCAAAATCGAATTTGATGAGGTCATAGTATACGGTAGTCCGAATTATTCTGACGTTTTATCGACTTTTTTTTATATCGGTCTGTCGTCGATTAATGTCAGAGCTCCGGCTCTCTATAATATGCGGGAAATAAGCGACCCGCGCCCGGTTACACTTCAAACTGATATTCTTTATGCACAAGATGAACATAAAGTACATGCCTCAAACAACAAATACAATCACTAAAAACATATTTTTTCAAACTTACTCTGTTTTACTCTAGTTTTTTGATAGCCCTGCCTTCTAATGCCACGTGCCTAAACTCTCGCCGGCATACGTCATAACGTTTGGAAAATACCTTCGGTAACGCGAGATCTCGTCAAGTCATGTGACATTGCCCATGCCCTAATTTCCATTAAAAACATGGGTTGGCATAGCAAACGTTGGAAAATACTGTTCGTAATGATCTTTGAAACATGTTATTGATACCACCTAGTGCATAAAGAATAGATCTTTCGACCCATGTGCGACATGTGTGTGAAGGTGACGATTTGTTTCTAAAATATCAGTTTGAAGTGCGACTCAGGCGCGGGTCGCTTATTTCCCGCATATTATAGAGGGCCGGAGTTCTGACGTTAATCGACGACAGACCGATATAAAAAAAAGTCGATTATACGTCAGAATAATTCGGACTAAGCATACGGAAGCATTGATTCCTTTTATTTTTATCTAATGAATTATAAAGTCTGCTTTGTCCTTGATACGGAGGTTCAAATATAACTAATTTGTTAACCGTCCTTTTCAAAGTTACAATTTGTTAGACTTATTTAATCCTATATATATCATATCGGTTATATTTACGCAAACTATATAATACTCGATTATAATACAATTAACATTCAATTCGATTTGAAAGAAATAAGTAAGCCTTCAAATCAAATGAATTTATAGAACCAATTTCGATTAATTACTATCTTATAAACAAAATCTAAACCACCTATGATTGTTATCAGTGTTGCCTTAATTGACATGTTCCACCAGCCTTGATGCCAAACATATAAACTTATCTACTCTTGAAAGAAGAACACGAGACTACTGTTTATCTCCAAGCCCGCCCTACAAAGACAATATGAACTATCTTTCTGTATAATATACAAAGGGTTATTAAGATACTTAAATGAGGGTGTATATATATTGTATACAGGGTGATTTAGCTAACACATTCAGATTTTTTTAAATACTGTTAAAGGGTATACTGCTAAACAGGGCTAGTTTCTCGGAAATATTATTTGCAATTCAAGCTACAATGTAGATTAGGTAACCCAACAAGATCATAAAAATGTCTAATTAAGTATCGTTTTATATGTAGAAAAAAAATATAAACAGTATTTGAGGCTAATTACCTTTGTTATTTTCGGTCGCTTTCGTATCAGAGAAAATAGTTGTCTTTCTGGTTGGCGCTGTTGTGACCGGATCCTGTCTACCTTCTGTCCTCATGAACGTAGGAGTTGCTGTATGCGATGCTGTGTTACTCGAACCGGTCGCTTCCTTACCTGTACTTCTAACAGAAGTTATTGGGTTTTGCGACGTTCGACTAAATGGTATCGGTTTGTTGGAAGTTGCACTAACGCTTGTTGTTTTATGTGTCGTTGATCCAGAGGTTGTTGGGTTGTTTGACGTTGCACTAACGCTTGTTGTTTTATGTATCGTTGATCCAGAGGTTATTGGTTTGTTGGAAGTTGTACTGAAGCTTGTTGTTTTTTGCGTCGTTGATCCAGAGGTTGTTGGTTTGCTGGAAGTTGCACTGACGCTTGTTGTTTTATGTGTCGTTGATCCAGAGGTTGTTGGGTTGTTGGACGTTGCAGTTATAGTCGTTGATCCATGTTTCGTTGATCCGGATGTTGATTCGCGTGATGTTAAACCGGAGTTAGTTGCTTTATACGATGTTGAACTGGAAACTGGGTAGATGGTTGAGTCAAAAGTACTTGATTTAATAGACGTTTGAGTCGTATCAGTTGATCTTTGATGTTTTACTGATGATGCTATGGTGCCTGGGGCTGTTGATGACGAAGTCACTGTTTCCTGGTATGCCGAAGTATCCGCACTGTTTATTGTTACTTTTTCTGACAAAGCAGTGACTGCTTTTGTAACAGTTGGTTTACTTGAATTTTCCATTTCTGTAATTATTGAGTGCATTACGCTTGTTGTCGTTTCTGACTTTTCTACTTCACAATTGTGACCGTGCCAACCATTTACACATTTACAAGAGTATCCACCATTAAAATTGGCACAGTTTCCACCATGGAGACAAATTCTTTCAGAACATTCGTTAATGTCAGCGTCACAATCACGGCCATGCCAACCCTGGGAACAGGAACAGGAATAATTTCCGGGAGTATTCACACATGTCCCGTTGTTTCTACACGGCACTTGGGTACATTCATCGATGTCGTTGGAACAGCTGTGTCCGATCCATCCTGTATAGCATTTACACATAAACGAACCGTTTACGTTGGTACACTTTCCGTTTCCGCAAATATTTGGTTCTATACCACATTCGTTTACGTCACTAGAACAATCGTATCCGGACCACCCTGGTGGACAGATACACTTATAACTACCATTCGTATTTTGACATGTTCCGTTATTTGAGCAAGTTGTTGACAATAGGCACTCATCAACATCAGAAGAACAGTTGTCTCCCGACCATCCCTCCGGACAGTGGCACTGATAATATCCTCTACCGTTTATGCATGTACCGTTATGAAGACAAGGCATTGTGTCTTTGCATTCGTCAATATCTTTTGTACAGTTAGTGCCTTTCCAGCCGGCTATACACGAGCACTTGTAACCTCCGCCAACGTTTGTGCACGATCCATTATTCTCACAAGGATGGAACATGATGCATTCGTTTATGTCTTCTGTGCAGTTCTGGCCTCTCCATCCATGTGAACACGAACATGTATAACTACCTTTGCGGTTGTGGCAGATCCCTCCATGGCCACATTGACCGTGAATCTCGCATTCATCTACGTCGATAGTGCAGTTATCTCCTTTCCAACCAGCAGCGCACAGGCACGTGTACGACCCGTTGGTGTTATGACATACACCTTCATGTTGGCATGGGTCTATTGTCGCACACTCATCTATATCATGGACACAAGACGTCCCCGTCCAACCGATAGTACAATTACATGTGTAAGAGCCTAACGTGTTGTAACACGTGCCGTTATTGTAGCAATGCGTTGTCATGTTGCACTCATCAATGTCGTTTTCACAGTGTTCCCCACTCCAACCACCTAAACAAGTACAAATGTAAGATCCATTAATGTTCCTACATACTCCGCCATTTTTACAGGGATGACTGATTTTGCATTCATCTATATCGTTTGCACAAGTTAATCCTGTCCATCCGCTGCTACATGCGCACCGGTACGATCCGATTGTATTCTGGCAGGATCCGCCGTGTCGACAAATGCCTTCGAATGTACATTCATTGTTGTCGTTTTCGCAGTTCATCCCTGACCAACCAGTAGCACACTCGCAATTAAACGAGCCGTTCATGTTAAAACACATTCCTCCATGATGACACACAGACGGAGTCGCGTGACATTCGTTCACGTCATTCTCACATTTTTGTCCAGTCCAGGTACTTGGACAGTCACATACAAAGCTTCCGTTTGTATTATGACACGTTCCATTGTGTTGGCATTTAAAACCGTCTTCACATTCATCTACGTCTTCCTCACAAGTAGACCCTGACCAACCACTTACACATTCACAGGAAAAGGAGCCGTTTGTATTGTAACAGTTTCCACCATTTAAGCAGGGAGAGGAAATAAGACATTCGTTTATGTCTGTTTGACACGTGTCACCACTCCAACCGTTATAACAATCACAGACAAAGCTTCCATTTGTATTTTGACACGTCCCATTTCTGTTACAAATCCCACTGATTTTGCATTCGTCGTTGTCTGTTTGGCATTGTGATCCCGACCACCCTACAACACATTCGCACGTAAATGAACCATTTGCGTTGTAACAAATGCCCCCGTTTAGACACGTATCTGTAAAGTTGCATTCGTTAACATCCGTATCGCATAACTTCCCTGTCCATGCATGAGGGCAAACACATGAAAAACTGCCGTTACTGTTTAGACAGGTGCCTCCGTGCCTACAAGGGTTTGATTCCTCACATTCGTTAACATCGGTCTCACATTTACTTCCGGTCCAGTGAGGACTACACATACACGTGTAACTTCCGTTCGTATTGCGACATGTCCCTCCATAAAGACATGGGGTCGGCAAATTACATTCGTCTATGTCCGTATTGCATGTAGCTCCCATCCAACCCCTTCGACACTGACAGCTGAAACTTCCGATTGCATTGTTGCATGTTCCATTATGTTGACAAGCGTCACCGTCTTCACATTCATCTACGTCTTTCTCACAGGTAGATCCTGACCAACCACTTACACATTCACAGTCAAAGGAACCGTTTGTATTGTAACAGTTTCCACCATTTAAGCAGGGAGAGGAAATAAGACATTCGTTTATGTCTGTTTGACACGTGTTACCACTCCAACCGTTATTGCAAAGACAGACAAAGCTTCCATTTGTATTTTGACACGTCCCATAATTGTTACAGATTCCAAAGATTTTGCATTCGTCGTTGTCTGTTTGGCATTGTGATCCTGACCATCCTACAGCACATTCACACTTGAAAGAGCCTTCTATGTTCTTACAAGCTCCTCCATTAAGACACGTATCTGTTAAGTTGCATTCGTTAACATCCGTATCGCATAACTTCCCTGTCCATGTATGAGGACAAACACACGAAAAGCTGCCGTTACTATTTAGACAGCTGCCTCCGTGCGTACAAGGATTTGACGCTTCACATTCGTTAACATCGTTCTCACAATTACTTCCGGTCCAGTGGGGTCTACAAAGACATATGTAGCTTCCGTTCGTATTGCGACAAGTTCCATCATGTCGACATAGATTTAAAGACTTACATTCATTGATGTCGCTTTCACAAGAGCTTCCCGTCCATCCCTTAGGACAATGACATCTGAAACTTCCGTTTGTGTTCAAACACGTTCCTCCATGTTGACACTGATTTGAAGACTTACATTCATTTATATCCGTTTCACAAGAACTTCCCGTCCATCCTTTAGGACAGTGACAGCTGAAACTTCCGTTTGTGTTTAAACAGGTTCCGCCATGTCGACATAGGTTTGCAGTTTTGCATTCATCGACGTCTTTTTCACATGTAGGTCCAGTCCAACCACGAGAACAATGACAACTGAAACTCCCGTTTTTATTTTTACAAGTTCCAGCATGAGAACATGGAGACAACGTAATACATTCGTCGATGTCATCGTCACACGTGTGCCCCGACCATCCTCTCGGACATTGACAATGGAAACTCCCGTTCATGTTCTGACAGGTGCCCCCATTAGAACATGGGTTCTGAGGCATGCATTCATTAACGTCACTATCGCAGGTGCGCCCCGACCAACCCAGTATACACGAGCATGAGAAACTTCCGACTGTGTTAAGACATGTTCCGCCATGTTTACACAACAACGTATCACTGCATTCATTTCTGACTTTTTGACACATATTTCCCGACCAACTGGTAGGACACAGACAATTGAAGGATCCGTTTATATTCCGGCAGGTTCCGCCATGGAGACACGGTGTTGAAATCTTACATTCGTCAACATCCATTTCGCACAAATGTCCGGACCATGCACGAGGACACAAACACGTGTAGTGACCGGGAGTGTTTTTGCAAGTTCCACCATTTTGACAAGGAGCATTTGTTCTACTATTACACTCATTGATATCTATCGTACAAATAGGTCCCGTCCATCCTGATGGACAAATACATTTGAAGTAGCCTCTCGTGTTAACACAGGTACCTCCATTAAGACAAGGATTTCTTTCGGTGTGGCACTCGTCAAGTTCCGTTGAACAGTTTGCACCTTTCCAACCCGCAGTGCAGGAACAGTTAAAGTCAGTGGGTGCATTGGTACACGTGCCTCCATTTTCACACGGGTTTTTAGGTTGACATCTATCGAGCACAGATGAACAGTTCTGTCCTGTCCAGTAAAGTGGACAAGAACACGTGTACCCTCCCGGTGTATTACTGCACACGCCGTGTGTACATGGGTGTAGTGTAGTACATTCGTTGACGTCATCAGAACACGCATGTCCATGCCAACCATCGGTACATTTACAGCTGAAGGATCCAGCTGTGTTATTACACACCCCACCGTGATGACATGAGTTACTGTTATGACACTCATTGATGTCCTGCTCACACTGTTGTCCCGTCCAGCCCTGAGTACAGACACACGTAGTCTGTCCGTTATGTCCTGCAGTACAGTTTCCGTGGTTGTGGCACAATGACTGGCTACAGGACGTGCAGGTCGCACCAGTCCAACCTGTCAAAATCATAATAGGGGACTTATCTTCATCCTGAAGCGCACTTACAAATCAGATAGATCCCAATACATTCAAATTCAATATATATATATATATATATATATATATATATATATATAAGCAGTTTAAGTGTCTAAGATCGAACTTTAAAGTTTAAATGATATTGAACTAATGCTTAAGATGATGAAAACATTAAAATTCGTTAATTCGAGAGTAAAAGGTTAATACAGGATGTATGGTTTATTAAATATACATGTATGACATCGTATCATATGTCATGACGAAGTCAAATCAAACAGGTAAATATTTTGTTATGGTTTTCGTGTTTTTTATATCTTAAGGGGGGGGGGGGGGGGGTAACTGATAATGATACAACAAATTGTCTACAACTAGTGTAATTATCTGTGGATGCATCTAGAAAATTGATCTTACCCTGTTTACAAAACGGCTGTCCTGTTGTTTTATTGCAATGCATCCTGGGATTTTCCACACAACGTACGTCACAGTTACTGCCATACATATCAGGCATGCACCATACCAAAAGTTCTAAGGTAACACTGTAAAACAAACAACAAGAGCATTCCACTTTCCACAGTTACTGCCATACATATCAAGCATACACCATACCTAAAGTTCTAAGGTAACAGTGTTGACTATTAAAATCCGCAGGTCGAACGAAAAATCGACAAAACAAAAGTACAATATTGAATATATATATATCTTCACGTCACAATAGCGTCCTCTGCTTCATCGACGATATCCACCTTGTAAATCAAGGTCGAATCCAAGTAATCTTAAGCAAGAACCGCTGAAGTGACAAAGAACATTAAGCTAATGGACATAGCCATGCAACATACTTGTAACACAGGATTGGAGGGGGTTGCACGTTGAAAAAGTCTACGGCTAAGTTTGATTGCCAGCATCTTGATCGTAATGAGAAATACCTGTTTACTCGTGCGATATGACAATCGACGTTTTTGTAACGCTCACTGTTTTCGCCATATTGTTTTGTTAACACTTTGATAAATTTGAAATGACCTAGATTTACATGGAGGATGTGTTTATGTGTTTCACTATTCCCAAGTCATGTAGTACCAAGCAGTGAAAGCGACGAACATTTAGCTTCAAACACACGTGACAATATGAGCCTTTTTAATAGCTACAAAAAAAGACGCACAATGAAATGCGTCATCATACAGAATGTATGTATTCCAGACAGAAACTATTGCTTTTTCATCCAAACCCCTGATAGTTGTTGATTTTATGTTTATCCAAATTATGAAAAGAGGACTGTCATTATGAAATTGGAAAAGGAACTAATTCGAGTAAGATAAGTATGATAAGCAACCCCTTCTTCATGGAAAACATTTTTTTTTTATCTTATACATCACGTATTATTTGTTTGTTACATACACTACCTGACTACGTTATGCAAGGCTATGACTGTGGGGGTCGCCTTGGCCAGGGACGGACTAGGTGTTATATCATGAGACGTTGTAAGCTGATCTATGACGTCATGATGATGATTGTCATCATCTTGTATCTCTACAAACACGGTTGTCCTGCCCTGTTTCCATAAAAAGGAGCATTATTTACAAACATCATTAAATATAGAATACATGTATTTATGATTTACATTCTTAAAAGTGTTTTTTTGTGTTTTTGTATATCAATATCCAATGTTTGTAAATATGTATTCTTTAATAAATCAATATTTGTTTGTCAAAATTTTAATTGTACATGTATGTCAACATATCAGACTAGTATTGTTTTAAAAATAATCCATAAATAACAAACCCCTTTAGTCAACTCTTTCCTTTTGAAGTATATCATATCAATAAATAACACAATATCATATCTGATAGATTAACACCGCAATCCTTTAGCTGCACCCATCATACGTGTCTATATACACTACATATATAACCGCCTACATATGTAATTACAAATATATGTTTCATAATAAACATTTATATGTTTCAAAGGCAAAATCAGAAGAACATCTGTAAGTACCAAAATACTAAATTCATTTGTCAGTCTATGAAGCATACAAACCTAATTATACGTAACCCACTAAGTCCAGGCCAGACGAACCGCTGTGTGGTTTACGGGCCCCGGGGATCGTGACATATGTAGTTTATAAAGCTTACTATATATAACCCAATTAGTCCAGGCCAGACGTGCCACTGTGGGGTTTACGGGCCCCGGGGATCGTGACATATGTAGTTTATATGCCTAACTATACGTAACCCAATACATCGTTGGTAGACGTACCACTATCGGATTTACAGGCCCGAGTGTCGAGTTATATGCAGTGTATTAAGCACTATACGTACCCATTGAGTCCAGGCCAGACGTGCCACTATCGGATTTATCGGCCTGATGGTCGTGCTGTCATCAGCATTGATGTCTCCGCATGTCTCTATCGTGTTGGCGTTTGTAGTTTTTGGTGTTGTGATGCACGGGGAATGAGAACTTGTTGTAAGAAAAGATATTTACTGTAGACGTTCATTGTAAATGAGCGTCAATGCTACTTTTACGTGATCTCTATATTGTTTTATTATTCGTATACGTTATACCATTTACTCGGATCATTTTGCTATACCACTGTTGTTATAATATATGGCTGTATGATAATAACTTTGAATTTGTTTATCAAGAGTCAAACGTCCTTTATCGCTTTCTTGTTGTTATTAGATTGAAAGTGGACCAAAGTCAAATACACTTAATAGACTAAATAAAGTTACAGGTTTAGTATCAAGCGTGCGGTTCCTGGTGATTCAAAACAATCTGTTTACAAGATTTTATCACAAACAAGGTAATTCAGCTGTACAAACGTTGTAATCCCAAATCCTTCTGGATAATGAACAGAAGTCATTTAAGGTTCTTTACAGATCTGATCCCAGTGAACTAGAAAGCGCTTCAAAATTATTCCTTGAAAGAAAATTGGTAGTTCTTCATGCTACTTGTCAAATATCATCATCCGTGTCCTATTGGTTATTCAGAGGAAATCAATTAAAAGGTTAACAAATTTGACCCCTGTTATCTTGAATATCAGGATAAATAATTCATTTGAATGCAATTAATAGTAATTTATTCTATAATTGATACTGGTCAAATATAATGACCCTGTGTTTTTTTTTTGTTATTCAGTAGAAGTAATTCAAGATGCTAACGCATTTGACCACTTGGACACTGAAAGTGGCTCAAAAACTACTAGATAGATCACACTAAAGCATATATATATATAAATCATACAGAACAAATCTGAACATTGTATGCGGATATCATCTGAAATTAAGAAAATTTCAATTTATTCTATTTAATTGTGCAGCAAAGTATATTTTCGTAAAAAGGAAAGATAAGGAAACGGGAACACTTAAACCATCCATCGTAGTCAAAGTAATATTTTATAAGCTTTGCTATATTTTAACGTGAACCGTTGTTATTAAAACATGAATATTAATTGTACAGCTCTATGATTATTACCTATATGTAAAAAAAATCGAAGTTGACCAACATTTCAAATCTAAAACAAGCTATCAAAACACGTTTACCTTCCTCCAATACAGATACGGAACACTGGATCACATTTGTCGGAACTGCTGCAGTGTCCAACACGTACATTGGTGTCACAGCACTTCCGGTTACTTCCTGATCCCCTGGACGAGCCGTCGTGGTTGACGTAGGACATTACACGTACGGCCATGAACACGTTCGGACTCTAAACACATGAACATAACATTATTCCTTTTACATTTAACAACAGAAGGAGAACAAAATGTCTATTAGTACTGTATTACATTGTCAGATGCCAGGACGCTTTGTTGGAGAAATTAACCAGGAAACAACGACAAGAGGGAAAAACTGACCAGGTAAACAATGATTGAGAGAGAAATTAACTTGGTAAAAACGAACAGAGGGTATAACTGACCGGATGAACAAAGAATAGAGAGAGATGTTGTTAAAAAAGAATTCCACGGAAGTGGATGTGTCGCCTGCGCAGGAAGCTGGGATATTGTGCTTAGCACTGCATGAAGTTTGAGTTTGATCGGCCAAAGCGAACTCAAGTTATCGCACGAAAATAGATTTTCTATTTATACTAACAGTGACATTGACCTTTGACCTTTGGACCTGAAAAGCAAACACTTTTGGTAAGGAAGCACTGCATGAAGTTTGAGTTTGATCGGCCCAAGGAAACTCAAGTAATCGCACGAAAATACCGACACCGACGACGCCGACGCCGAAATAGCAATACCTATGTGTCACCAGCTTTTCGCAGGCGACACAAAAAACCAGAGGCAGAAACGTAATGTAACAAATCACTTTCACTGTTATTTGATAAGTTGATTTGTATACCGGATGTGAGGAAACGGCTTGAACTTGTCCAATTTGAGGTTTCATCAACTTTGATAATGATGCTGTGTTTGCCGTGGCCAGCATGGCCTGTATCTTGATTGCTGGTATTGATACCGCATTACAGTATGAATTAAACCAGAACGTCTGCTTTCCCCTGGAAATTAAAGAGTATATTGTAATCAAAAGTATGCTAAACAAATGCTTTAATGCATGTCAATGAATACATTGGAATGCCTACGTTTATCAGCACAACACAATGGAGGTTAAACGAATTACTAGATTATTGGAACGTTCAACTTCACCAATACGAACATATATACATTGTGTAAGTAATCATAGGATATAACAATCGGAAACCAACATTTACGGAAAATAATGCTATCGACATTGCAATGTGTTTTTCAAATCGTCTTTTTACTTGGCGTTGACATATATTGGTGGAAAGACTAAACTAAAACTACTTTATTCGTATGCCATTTTATGCTGAGAAACCTTTACAATTACCTTTATATATATTTCCTTACCCAGATGATCTCCACCGGTTTGTGTTTCTATATTTCATGGAATTGGTGCATAAATTTGCGTTCGCAAGAGTCATCAGTCCTGTTTGAAATTGACCACGATTTGCCACCGGTACAGTGGAATCAAGCCGCAGTACAGCAGGACCTGGAATTAAAAGGATTTCGTCTATTTCATGTTGAAATTTATCCACGATTTTCCACAAAATCTTGGTCCGACAGGATACATCTACAGAATACCAAAGAGTCCACCATTTGACATGAATGTCGTCTGCTCACAACAGCGTCGACAGTCTTATGTTTGGAGTTGTATATAAACTGTTCAGGTATTTCCAGTGAACAACAGTATTTCAACGGTGAACACGGCTAGTCACACAAACTCTACAGCTTACCCTGTTGTATACATGTCTACATCGAAGATGCTTCGTTTAGTATATAATCTTTATAATAAATGGAATGTTAGGTTTTTATCACGAAGAAAATGTATCGTAACATTTACAAACATTAGTGGTTGTCTTATTTTTACTGTTTCCTATTAAATATATAATGGCTGCGCCAGGAAACCAATGCTCTTATATGTTAAAAATCGATAATGCGCTAGAGTCTGAGTTCGCTAAAACAAGTACATTTATAGTATATAATAAAATATCATAATGGGGGTAATAGCACAGCCATTTTGATATCATTGGGAAGATACAAATTAAACAAAATACCAATTTCGAACAGCCGGAATTCAGCCTTGGAATATGAAAATACAATTGTCGAAAGAAAGTCAACATTCCTTCACAAGTTTCACATATATTGATTGGATAATGGAGATGTCACATGTTTTGTACAATAGCTACACAAATGTATGGTAATCATGACGGGAATCAATGACTTATGAATCACTTTTTTTTTATTCAGGAAATCGACCAGTAAATTTCATCTATTAGCGCATGTGTAGATATTGCTTATTGAAAAAGATCAGTCAGTGTTTTTTATGGATAGCGTCAAACTTAACCCAGACGTTTCGGCTGAAGCAATGAGGAACAATGTAGATAGGTACAGAGAAGATACAGTTTGATAGCTTATATCATCTTGATATATCAGAACGTTACCAAAGGTTGCAATATTTTACATTTAATTACAACATATGTTTCTAGTGACAGTTTTGTGTTAAAATGTGGCTGACTCTGCTGGGGGACTGTCAGTCCCCGTGATTGTCCGTACTCTGCTGGGGGACTTTTAGTCCCCGAGATTGTCCTTACTCTGCTGGGGGTCTTTTAGTCCCCGAGATTGTCCGTACTCTGCTGGGGGACTTTTAGTACCCGAGATTGTCCGTGCTCTGCTGGGGGACTGTCAAGCCCCGAGGTTGTCTATAACCTTGTAACTGGAATTTATTCTGGTACGAATATCAAATCATAGTCCAGAAATAAATCAAATATGTTAGCCAATTTTTATCATTTGTAAAGCTATGAAGGAATTCATTGTAACCTTTTCCCTTTTTCTTCAGACCTTTATCAACACTGATTAATTCTGAATTGGATGAAATGGCTGTATAATAAAGTAAAGGTTTATTCTGTTGGTCTCACTGCAACGAATCACTTCCTACAATGTATTAAACATGTGTTTCCACTCCACGTAGCGATTACCTCAATAGTGTAAGCTATAGCAGCACATATAAGATAAAAAAAAAAGAAGAATGGTATTACCATTTCAAAACGTCCAATTCATTTAACCCATAATCCTAAAATGATAAGTGGGATGTTAGAAAAAATATGGGTTGTACACTTACCCGGCTTCTTACAGGACAGCGCTCCAGTTTTCGAATCACATGTAAAATACCTTGTTGTTGAAGGAGGACAAAGTGTGGATGTGGTCTGCCACACTTTAACGACGATATTTAGTCTGAAATAAGTTTTCAACCATTATTCTAATATCAAAGGTTTACTTTATGCACAAACAATGTACGTATTAAACGTGTCGCAACGTTTCAAGACCGAGTGACTGATGAAACTGATTGAAGAAATTGCTATTTTCTTTTTTCGATTATAAGATGATTAATCTGCAGTATTCCTATATATAACGAGAACACCGACAGGACAGTAAGGGCCCCGTCTTGTGGCAATATATCCCCTATAATCATCAAGAAGCAATCTGCCCATATAGCTGACCTTGACGTTTGACATTTGGACTTCAAAAAGAATCAAAAGGTAGCAATATATACATTTACATGTACTATGATGTGAGTCTTGTCTCCTTCCACCTCCATATTTGCTGGGCTAACAAAAATGCAAATACCGTGCAATACTCATTTGTTCGCTTTGATTTGTTTTACTTCACCTTAAATACCTCCCCCATCAAAAGCCATGGTCAAAGTAAGAGATCCACTTTGTCTTTGACATTTGAACCCAAATGACATTGACCTTTAACCCAGCGACCCTGATCTTTGGTCAGGTGACTAATTCATTAATTCCGACCAACTTTGCTTTATAATATCATAACAAAATGTTCATCAGAGAAAAATACAAAACTTGACCTTGACCTAGAACCTTTGGACCCTGTAACCTGGACCTTTGGTCAGTTGACTCCCTGTTAAGTTCTGAACAACTCTGCTTCATAATAACATAAAACAAGAGGCCCAATGGGCCTGCATCGCTCACCTGGTATACATCTCACACTTGTTACCTTAATCTTAAATAAATAAATAAATAAAGCTAAAGGCAAATTATCAGTATTTATCATTAAAAGTCATTCAAAAGAACCTGTTAAAAGATTTAAAAACATTTCACCGCTGTGACCTTGTAAACAAAGATCAGAGGGAGAAATTACCGGGAAAACACAGACCAAGTAAACATAGATCAGACGGAGAAATTACCTGGAAAACACAGACCTAGTGAATAAAGACAAGGCAGATAAATTGACCGGGTAAACAACGATCAGAGGAAGAAATTGACCGAGTAAACAAATATCAGAGGAAGAAATTGACCGGTTAAATAAAGATCTGAGGAAGAAATTGACCGGAAATTGACCGGTTAAATAAAGATCAGAGGAAGAAATTGACCGGTTAAATAAAGATCAGAGGAAGAAATTGACCGGTTAAATAAAGATCGGAGGAAGAAATTGACCGGAAATTGACCGGTTAAATAAAGATCAGAGGAAGAAATTGACCGGTTAAATAAAGATCAGAGGAAGAAATTGACCGGTTAAATAAAGATC
>NW_018403568.1:70649-87941 GCF_002113885.1 Mizuhopecten yessoensis | reverse complement strand
CAAAGGGGGGGGGGGGGTAGACTTAGTAAGCAAAACGCATCTGGAAAAATTGAACGGGAAGACAGAGAACAGAGGAATAAAAAAAAGAGAAATTAACCAGGCAAACAAAGGCTAGAGGGGGAAATTGACTTGGTAAAAATAATTAAAGGTAGAAAATGACCTGGAAAATAAACCTCGGAGGGAAAACAGAGGGAATTACTGACCCGGTAATCAAAGAACAGAAAAGAACATTGACCCGGTAAACAAAGTCCACAGAAGTACATTGACCGGATGAACAAAAAGCAGAGAACAAAAACCGACCAGGTAATCAAAAACAGAAAGAAAAGTGACCAGGTAATCCTAGATCAGAAAAGGACATTGACCCGGTAAACAAAGAACACAGAAGGACATTGACCGAGTAAACAAAGAACACAGAAGGAAATTGACCGAGTAAACAAAGAACACAGAAGTACAATGACCGGGTGAACAAAGACCACAGAAGTACATTGACCGAGTAAACAAAAAAATACAGAAGGAAATTGACCCGGTAAACAAAGAACACTGAAGGACATTGACCCGGTAAACATAGAACACAGAAGGACATTGACCCGATAAACAAAGAACACAGAAGGACATGGACCCGGTAAACAAAGAACACAGAAGTACAATGACCGGGAGAACAAAGACCACAGAAGTACATTGACCGAGTAATTAAAGAACACAGAAGGAAATTGACCCGGTAAGCAAAGAACACAGAAGGACATTGAACCGGTAAACAAAGACCACAGAAGGACATTGACCGAGTAAAAAAAGAACACAGAAGGAAATTGACCCGGTAAACAAAGAACACTGAAGGACATTGACCCGGTAAACAAAGAATACAGAAGGACATTGACCCGGTAAACAAAAAAATACAGAAGGAAATTGACACGGTAAACAAAGAACACAGAAGGGCATTGACCCGGTAAACAAAGACCACAGAAGGACATTGACCGAGTAAACAAAGACCACAGAATGACATTGACCCGGTAAACAAAGAACTCAGAAGGACATTGACCCGGTAAACATAGAACACAGAAGGACATTGACCCGATAAACAAAGAACACAGAAGGACAATGACCGAGTAAACAAAGAACACAGAAGGACATGGACCCGGTAAACAAAGAACACAGAAGTACAATGACCGGGTGAACAAAGACCACAGAAGTACATTGACCGAGTAAACAAAAAAATACAGAAGGAAATTGACACGGTAAACAAAGAACACAGAAGGGCATTGACCCGGTAAACAAAGACCACAGAAGGACATTGACCAGGTAAACAAAGAACACAGAAGGACAATGACCGAGTAAACAAAGAACACAGAAGTACATTGACCGAGTAAACAAAGAACACAGAAGGACATTGACCCGGTAAACAAAGACCACAGAAGGACATTGACCGAGTAAACAAAGACCACAGAAGGACATTGACCCGGTAAACAAAGAACACAGAAGTACATTGACCCGGTAAACAAAGAACACAGAAGGACATTGACCGAGTAAACAAAGAACACAGAAGTACATTGACCGAGTAATTAAAGAACACAGAAGGAAATTGACCCGGTAAACAAAGAACACAGAAGGACATTGACCCGGTAAACAAAGAACACAGAAGTACATTGACCGAGTAATTAAAGAACACAGAAGGAAATTGACCGAGTAAACACAGAGCATAGGGAAAAACTGACCAGGTAATAAAAAACAGAGAGATAAGTGACCAGGTAATCCAAGAATAGAGGGAAAAGTGTCCAGGTAATCAAAAACAGAGAGAAAAGTGACCAGGTAATCAAGGAACTGAGTAAAAGTGACCAGGTAATCCAAGGTCAGAGAGAAAAGTGACCAGGTAATCAAGGAACTGAGTAAAAGTGACCAGGTAAGCCAAAGACCAGGGGATGAAATTAAACGGGTAGACAGAGATCAGAGGAAAAAGTTGACCTGGTAAACAAAACACAGATGGAGAAAATGTAGAGGTAATTTGATTATGTTTTACGCTTACGTTGTTCTGTTATGGAAGGTTATAGGGTAAACCGATTTGGAAGAGCTGCTGGCACCTGCCTCTAGATGGTACAGCTGTTCGAAACTTGCTATGTTTTCTGAGGTTGTTCTGGAATCCTGATCTGTAACAACTGCAACTATTGTCACGTTCTGAAACAAATACATCATCTTACGTCAACATACATTTGGATTAAAGGAGTACCATCCTTGTTACATAAGGAACATGGCTGTTTTTACCACATCCAGCTTTAATACGTCCCTGCGTATTTCTTAATTTCGTGTTTTTGAGTTATTCGTTTTTGATGCAAACGATCAAGTTTACACACATCTTTTGTGCATCCTTAATATCTTAACAAACCAATTAAACAGCTCATGAAACCTTTTACAATAATTTTATTGAACGGGAAATGTGCACCAACGATAACAAATATTCCAAGACATTTACATCGTTTATTATTAAGATATGAAAGATGCTACATTTTGTGGACGGAATATTAAGTTAATTTGAAAAAAGAAATCTGTTAAGGCTGTAGGTATTAAGTCAAGGGTCAAGGTTTTCTAGAGCACTAGATCGAAAAGAATTACGCATAGTTATACATTTTTATGAACCTTAGATACTATTAAAGAATGTAGCAGTAATTTAATTTTCTTTCACACAAACATACTTTAAGGGAGAACTCAAAATAAATGAACATCTGTAGCTATTTTTAATTTTATTGAAAAATGTTCACAGGTAAAATTAATGAAATACAAGAAAAATAAAGAAGATTGCCTCGGCTCAAGTACCTTTCTTACAAGAGGCACCGCTTACTACTAACATGCACCGCTTACTACTAACAGCTGTATGACAACGGGCACATTTTTGAAATCCGGTCCCTTTCCTGACGTCGCTGCTTCCCCTTACTTACGGTGTTTACATGTCGCAGTTGATTCGGTACTCAATAGATTGGTCCGACTATCATAATTCCGTGATAGATGTCGACTGCTGATGGACAAACTTACAAAACAGGGTTTGGAGAGATGTATGATGATAAAGCCGATGGCAAAGTGTTCTGGTCGACATCATGATCTCATCGGGATACACTGTATTGCCTTTCGTGATACGAAGGTCGGTGTATTTCTTGTTATTATCTCGGTGTTCACTTTGAGGAAGTGACCAAATTTTCATGTCTGATATCGACGACGAAGCAGAAGACGCTTACCGCTCTGAACATCCGTTTCCTTTTTAAGTGTCCTTCTGTTCATACTTATTTTGCTTGTTTTATAGAATTTGAAATTGAATTAAATAACGCTTTTGTTAACAATTCTGTATCATATATTTTTTTCTGTAATTACCAACTGAATGTTATTTATTGAACTAAATTGCTTTATTGGCTCTTGCTTGGTATAACTCTGTCGTGGAAAGAAAGCTTTGTGTTAAATAGCATAAGTTCTTTTACTGGGTTTTTTTGGTGTGGTATGCATGACTGGATACCTTTTCACGTCCGATTTGGGAATCGAATCCCGGTCGCCTTGGTGAAAGGCAAATGCGCTTTCTACTGCGCCAACCGACCACTCTATGTATTTATTAAACACACTTCATCATTAACCTTATCCCATTTTTACTTTAATTTCTAAATAATAAGTTATTACACTTACCGTGTTCCAGGTTGGCAAGTATCCACTTGTCTTCTTATTTAGTTTGACTTTACGTATATTTGTGGAGTTGATATCGTTGGTGTCAACCAATCTATTCGTGTTCGTGCCTAACATAGGTCGATGACCAGGACTGAAAACCATAGAAGCACAGATCAAACAGAATAATTGAAATAAAGAGTCTTGAATGACATTATGATAGTTGCTTATCGAACATTTATGTAGCTCACAAAGGTCAAAGTAATGCAATTAGATAACACTGCGTAAGAAATACGAGGGTCATTAATTATATACACGTAACTGGCCTAGCACATTCATCGAGCCGTTACTACTGCATGCTTTGCACATATTGTACATGACTATATTCTTTTGTATATCGTCAAAGGTAAGTTAAAGAAATTTAATAATACACACACAGGTGTTCAAACATAGACATTGCCAAGTTTTTGTAAAGTTGAATACTTGGCTGTCAGTAAGTTCCTGTATTTAAAAGGGAAATGTGGTATGGAAATATTTGACGAAATGTAAGATGTTTATGGTGACAGTGTCCCTTCATATACATAGGTTAAATACCGGGTTATGGAATTTAAGCGAGGTCGATGTAGCCACGCCCTAGTAGGCCTGTGGAAGTAATGATACAAACAATGAAGCTATGAGACAGCTAGTTGTGAAAGCAGTGAGAAAGCTGTCCGTGCAATGGGTCACGAAATCTCACTGACGACCAGAAGGCTGCGCGGGCTGTTATATTATGTCCCATACACTTTTCGCGCAAAACACTCAGGATGCGGAAGAATTTATTGCGGGGATGGTTACTAGTGACGAAACATTGATCCATCATTACATGTACGACCCACAGGGCAAAGAATTAAATATTCCCGCGGTTCGGAATATAGAGGGAATTATTTGTCTTCTCTGGCACGAGCGGCACGTGCGGCCAGTGGACCGGTGTACTCATGGCGTACACGGGGTGAGTTCATTCTCTAGCTGTCGTTCTACCAGTGCGGTCACACACAAAATGGAGAAAGATCTTCGTACTCAGGTGTCTGCGCAGGTTTCAGCTCAATTACATGATGCGTTTAGTACCTCACAAAACGAGATGCTATCTCACTTGGACAATTTAATTTCTTTAAAATTGAATTCCTTTGAAAAGAAGATGAACGATAATTCCGAAAAAATACAGCAAACTATCCAAAACACGGACACCTACAAGTTCAAGAGCAGGAGTTGTGAGGAACAGCATAAGTTCAACGGGAAATTGCGGGCTAAAATAGCGGAGGCTGCTAACACCGCGACTACGGACGGTGATGCCACCAGAGTTTATATCGAGGAAGGTATGGCTATGATAGACTATCGCAATAAGCTTGTAAAGTTAGCCGACAGTTCGGAGGGCGGTTGGAAAACTGTGGACGAATATATACTAAACCACATAGCGTCCGACGGTACTGTCAATCATCGACAGAGGGTATACAATTCCATTTAGGGAGATACCACCTGATGCGCACATGCATAATAACAAGTCGGCACAAGATAACCCCGAATTCGTCGCGACAGAGATTAAAAAAGTAGTAAGACTTGGTTGCGTCTCAGAAGTCCCGTTAGGTACCCGGGTCACAAATACGTTAACGGTAGGGTACAATAGATCCGGTAAGCCACGTCTCGTCTTGGATTGTAGGCACATTAACCTGTTCTTGCATAAATTCAGATTCAAATACGATGATGCTGGAGTAGCTAGGGAAATGCTTCAAACAGGCGATTATCTGTTTACGTTTGATCTCAAATCGGCATATCACCATATTGAGATTTTCCCCGAACATCGCACTTTTTTTTGGTTTCGAGTACGCAATCGATGGCAAAACGCTAACATTCGTCTATAATGTTCTCCCTTTCGGTATAGCGACGACGGGTTACGTATTTACCAAAGTTTTACGACAAGTGGTCAAATCCATTCGCGCGTCAGGCCATAGGTTGGCCATGTACCTGGACGACGGTATATGAGGTCATCAGACAGAGGGCGGAGCCAACGACGCTAGCAGGTACGTCAGGCAGGAACTGACAGATTACGGTTTCGTGATAGCCGAAAACAAATGCCAGTGGGTGGCGTCACAGTTCACCACGTGGTTAGAATTCACGTGGGAGATGGAGGAGGGCGTGGTTAGAATCACGTCGGAGCGGATTGACAGGCTTTTGTTTTGTTTGTCAGGCACTATGACACAGGTAACCCAGAGGGGTAGGCTTATTTACGCAGCTAGGCACGTGGCAGGCGTCGTTGGTCGAATCATATCAATGCAGGGCGTGGTCGGTCCACTAGCGCGACTTCGCACGCGCGAGCTATACAGGTGTGTGTCGGCCAGAGCTAGTTGGAATGCGTGTGTTATGCTCACACCCAGGGCCTTAGATGAAATTGAGTTTTGGTTGTTTAACTTACAAATTTTTAACAATAATGGCTCTCAGTTAAAAGAACACATGGCGAAACAATGTGACGTCGTGGTTTGCACCGACGCGTCCGGAGAAGGATACGGGGGCTACCTACAGCATGTAGATAGACCAGTCCAATGTGATGTCGTACGCAACACACAGGTATGTAGCACGTGGGAACGTTTACCGTTAGACACGGACCATGTTGACAAAGACGTCAAAGACATTTCGCATGAAGGCGTGGCGCTTGTTACAGTAGTCGTGTCCCCCTTGGTGGACGACACAGGTAGGATTGCAGATACACGTAAATTCTACAGTAGTAATCCCTATGAGGGGCGACCTGGAGGAGATCTTGATGATAGTACCCTGGTCGACTCGGGGGTCGATAGTTTATCATCTCAGGAGCTAGGCGGCCTTCAGGAGGCCAGCAGTTTGCTATACCCGGCGCAGGTCAGCTTACGGAAGTTCAGTTTCGCAGTCCCCCGAGCGAGGGGCGACCTCGTGGAGGTCAAGGGCTCAGCACCGTGGGTGTCAGGGGGCTTTTGGGTGGCCAGTTGTTTGGTTCCCCTGGTATGGGTCGACCCTCAGGGGGTCAGGTACATTGAAAGAGTGTTCCGAACAAAGGGACCACCTCACGGAGGTAGTATAATTTCCATCCCTCATGGAGGGGTGTTTCGTGGTGGTCACGCAGTCAGCGACATCGAGGTAGCTTTGACACTCTCATAGGGTAAAGAGGTAAGTCTCCCCTCAGTAGGGGATTTGTGCCACATGGACAGCTGCGTATCAATAGACACGTATAACGAAAGACAAAAAGCATATAGCTCAACTTGGAGGGAGTTGGAGGCTATGAAAAGAGTAATCTTTGACAAGGTAGACTCGATCAGAGGTAAGCATGTTAAGTTATTGACTGATAACAACAGCGTTTGTTCCATAGTGAAAACAGGGAGTAGAAAATCAGATTTACAAGTTATAGCACGCGAAGTAAATGACGTGTGTCACGAAAATAGCATAGACATCACTCCGCAATGGCTACCTAGGGAAAGAAACGAAACTGCAGATTATTTAAGCAGGTGTAAGGATTGTGACGACTGGTCAGTACAGGCATGGGTGTTTGATTTATTCGAGGCATGCTGGGGGCCACACCTAGTTGATCGTTTTGCTACGGATTACAATAGCACGTGCATACGTTTTAATTCCAGGTGGTGGTGCGTGGGCACCGAGGCCATGGATTCGTCCACAGTTACATGGCAGGGGGTAAACAACTGGTTAGTGCCACCCCCAAGGCTCATTTGTCAGGTTATATCTAAAATGAAATGCGAGGGGGCCCACGGGACTCTGATTGTCCCGCTATGGGAGAGCGCGGCATACTGGCCAATATTATGCAGCGAAGGGGCGTTTGAGGGTTTTATCGCAGGTTATCGTCTGCTTTCAAACACGGAGGTCACCTCAAGGGGGAGGGGCAAAAACGGGTGTTTCGGAACGAGTGTTTTGGGTTTTGACATGGTTGCCTTTAGGATAGTATTTTATGACAGTGGTTTCCGGTTCACGTATACGTTACGCTTATACGTTTGTTTTCTTTTGTTAACAGGCATAGGATTGAAGAAGTCGATAGACGACGCATTGGAGGCCTTGGGCATCGCGGAAGGTTCCTCTCTGCACCAGATGGCGGAGGGTATGGCTGGTAGGCTGTTACAGAGTAGGAGTATAAGCACACTATCAAAGTATTATGGCGCGTTCAGATGGTGGGAGCAGCTTATTTCGCCTCATGGTTTTTCAGCCCTTCCTGCATCACCGATTCACGTAGCGATGTATTTGAACTATTTGTTAGATAACGGATCCACATTTTCTAAAGTGTCATCAGCGACGTATGCCATCAAATGGGCGCACAATATCAACGGTCACGCGGACCCTACAACTATATAATTCATTCATTCGGAGCATGGTGGAAACATCCAAACGTGTAGCCAGGAAGCCGACATGTAAGAAGGAACCGGTTACCAGTGACATGCTGATTAATTTGTGCGGGACATATTCTAAATCAAACGACTTGTTGATAGTACGACATTTGTCAATGCTTTTAATTTGTTTCTCTGGATTTTTACGTTTTAACGAGCTTAGGAGCTTACGTTGTTCCGACGTGAAGTTATTCGGCGAATCAAGTTAATCGCTCCGGGAAAACATGCAAGCTTATTAACAAAAACAAAACACTCAGCTACACAGGAGCTAAGGAGGCAATGCTCAAAAGATTGAGGTTGGTCTCCGGTGAAGCTAAGTTAGGTTTGCATTCGCTTCGAGCGGTAGGGGCTACGACAGCCGCTAATAACGGAGTCGACGACCGAGAGGCACGGTCGCTGGAAAAGCGAGTTCAGCAAAGACGGTTACGTGGCAGATTCGCTTGAGAAACGTTTAGCTGTAACGAAAAATTTAGGTTTGTAAAATTCGGCATTTGAAATGTTTTTACCTAGTTTTCTACTTGCCCTTTCTTTGTGATTTTCTCTATATTCACGACAGGCTGGTCAGGCAAATGCGATTTGCTCGTTGTGTTGTTTGTTTCGAATATGTAGTGAAGAGAAGACTTAAATATTCCTGTGGTTCGGAGTATAGAGGGAATGCTTTGTCTTCTCTGGTACGAGCGGCACGTGGGGACAGTGGGCCGGTGTACTCTTTGCGTACACGGGGTGAGTTCATTCTTTAGCTGTCGTTCTACCAGTGCAGTCACACACAAAATTAAGCATCGTATTTACAGTTTATATCCGTCCCGTTTGATAGGTGACACGTTTTCGGATTGGCGGAAATTTAGGGCGCGCTTAACAATAGGGTTTTCGTTGGTAACGAGGGGTGTTTTTGTGGATGTACGGTAGTTGTTTTGTTATGTCGCTTTGTGCGTTCGCCTTTTGGTGTGTTTTTTCTGGTACTGGTTATGTGCCGCCCCGGAGATGTACATCGCAATTAAAATAATTGCTGTTCCAGAAAGAAATTATTTTCTGCCGTTTGGACGCAGGTTTCCGGGTGCTATATCCGTTTTTTCCTGATCGAGCGAGTACATCTGCGATGGGGATACACGTATGGAGCGTCTGAGACGTTCACGGGCGGGCGCAGTGTGCGAGTTATGAGCGATTGTTGTTCGCTCGCGTGAGTGGCGTGTGGAGCTTCTGTACAAGTTCATACATATTGTTTGGTATGTTTGCAAAATTAAAAGCCGACTGCACTATATTCACGACAGGCTGGTCAGGCAAATGTGATTTGCTCATTGTGTTGTTTGTTTCGAATATGTAGTGAAGAGAAGACCAAAAGCATCCCGTCCCAAAAAGTTTAAAAGAGCTATGGCGGGTTGCTATACCTATTTCCGTAAAGCTATGACCGCTAGTGCGCGCATTCAGCCGTGCACTGCTATGACGCGTCCGCAGGTATTTTTTTACAGGTAGCTCTATCGGAATCCCGTGTCTGTTAATAGATTATTGTAAACAGACGAGTTTTAGGCAGTGGCTAATAATGCATGCTTTTTTTTAGTTGAGAGAGAGAGAGAGAGAGAGAGAGAGAGAGAGAGAGAGAGAGAGAGATTATTACTTTCAACATATAATGCACACATTCGTTCTTACTTTTATGTACAAATTATAGTAGATTTTAAGATTTGTCATGAAAATGAAACCATCCAGCACAGCCAGCGCAGTGATACCCTGGCACTATTCCATACTTTCAGCTTTTCAACAGTTCGTCACGTCCCGTGCTATGTGGCTTTCTCCTTTTCATTCCATCCTTTCTCGAAAATTCGTTTTCAGCGCACTGACTGTAACTGAATGGGCCATCACATGCCTATATTACATACATTATATACAACGGTAAGTGGAACTATTTACAGAAAGGACGTAACGCACATCTCCACACTCACTCGCATACATTCAAGCACATGCACACTTCTTGCATTCACGCTCTCGTGCACTTAAAAGAAAGTTAAACATTACAGAGGATAATAATAATGCATGCCTTTCACGTTAAAAACTCAACAAAATGTTCGTTTCGCGTTTTGATGTATGAAACACAAGATCTTAAGCAATCATTACAAAATATCAACGATGAATTTTCGCGCATGTTCGGTAATATCTTTGCGATATAAATAACAGATCATTTTCTTTGCTTTACCTTTTTATATTCTGATGCAACAATCCCATATATTTTGTATTTTGGCATCTTTTGTTTTTGTTTAAATAATAAATTAGAATACTAAGTGCCAATTGGAGGGTAAAACAATTCATAAATAACTATGCAAAACGGCGCAGTAAACATACACACACGTCTATTTCCTCCAATACCCAAAACATCCACACAATCCATCGGTCACGCACATTCAAACACTCAAACGTACGCATGGACGTGTCCACATTTACACACGAACAAACATTTGCATTATTGTGTTTAAAAAAACAATTTCTAAATCTATTTGGATATATGGATTATTTACATTCAAATCAAAAATATCCTGTAAAATGGATTGCTTTAAAAATTAATGATACATGTACCTTGATATATAAGATTTGTATGAATGCCTAATTTCTGTGTAAACTATTGATGGCTGTAAAACAACATATTTCTTCTTACTTCTTTCTTGTAAAGATGCCATGTAAATACCACCCTTTATTTGCCATCGTCATCGACCATGGCATACTTTATAAACGTCTGGAATACTCTTATGGCGTGACTGATACCGCACTATGCTGGATACAGTTATACCTGAGTGAACGACGACAGTGTGTTGCCATCGGATCTGCCACCTCACATGACAAAGTACTAGGGTCGGTGTTAGGACCACGAAAATATTGTATGTACTCCAAACCGGTTGGAGAGATTTGTCGTCGCCATAGCCTTCGCTATCATTGCTATGCCGATGACACACAAATTTACATGGTCATAAAACCACAGGACAGTTGGAATACAGTATCAGAAAGTCTGGAAGCTTGTCTGACAGATATCAGTATCTGGATGAACGCCAACATGCTTAAACTTAATCAGGAAAAGACGGAACTAATCGTCTTTTCCCCAAAGTGTCAGCAAACAATGGCTCTCCAGCTCAAGGTTGGTGCCAGAACTATTGAGACTGTTCCAGCTGTTAAAAACCTAGGGGTATACTTTGACAGTTCTCTGAACATGGAGAAACAAGTGAACGCTATTGCCAAATCCTGTTACTACCAGATCAGGAACATCGGCTGTATTCGGCAGTTTCTAACTGCAGATGCATGCAAGATTTTGGTGCATTCACTTGTTACCTCTCGGTTGGATTATGGTAACGCCCTGCTCTGTGGTATATCTGACAAACTAACTAGTCGTCTGCAGAGGGTTCAGAACACTGCAGCACGGCTAGTTACTCGTACTCGAAAGAGAGAGCACATCACACCTGCGCTTTATTCGTTGCACTGGTTACCTGTACGATACAGGTCGCAGTACAAAATTCTGGTATACACATACAAGGCACTGAATGGAACAGCTCCTCAGTACCTACAGGAACTTGTTACCCTGTATCAGCCGTCAAGATCACTGCGGTCGGAGTCAGAATCTGTGTTGTGTGTCCCAAAATCTCGTACTGTGACCTACGGAAACAGATGCTTTGGGAGGGTTTCGGCTACGTTGTGGAATAGCTTACCATCTGCTATTAGGAAGTCAAATACCCTGGCCAAGTTCAAGAGGGACATAAAAACTCACCTCTTCACGTCTGCATTTTAGAATCTTTGCAAAGACGTCATATAAATACCACCCTTTTATTTTTTTCAATTATGTGCACATTGCTTGTTAAATGTATGACATCGATTGCAAGCCTTTGTTGTTTGTTTTCACAATTATAACCATCACTATTATCCATATGTTGTAAAGCGCCTTAGAGTAATTTTACAAATTATATAAGGCGCTATATAAATGTTGTATATTATTATTATTATTTGTTCAATTACATGTTGTGTGTGTGTATGACAACATTGCTTGCTTAAATGTATGAAAATGATTGTAAGCCTTTGTTTTTGTTTGACAATTATAACTATTACTATTATCCATATGTTGTAAAGCGCTTTAGAGTAGTTTTACAAATTATAAAGGGCGCTATATAAATGTTGTATTTTATTATTATTATTATTTTTTAATTAAGTCATAAACTATTGTAGCCCCCTTTTCCATACCATTCCCTATAACATATACTCTTGTTTTTTATGTTTATTGATTTGTTGTACCAAATGGGTGATTTGAATATTTACCTTTTTGTTTTCAAAATTTACAACTTTTCAGATAGCTTGCACCAACTTAATAACACACCTTTCCAAACAATTTTTTACAACTCTTCTTGCATTTTTACCATATAATCAGTACCACATTTAGCTATAATTTTCTATTTCAAAATAACTTTTTTTTAAATCTGCCATTTTCCTTTTGTTGTATATAGCCTCCGAATCCAGGTTAGTTTTAAAGATTCTATAAATGATTGCAAATATATCATTTTGGGTCCCCTTCGAGATAATTCTTAATAACAATGCCTCTTTTATTTTTTCTGATTTACTCTGATGAACTTATTAAGTTCAGTATTTAGTTTTTTGATAACGCATTCTTTTGGGTTTGGTAAAGAAATAAAAAGATGATTAAATTGTGATATGAGGAGGGACTTTATAATACTATTTTTTTCTAGAGGTGTTAAAATCCTTCTATTTCATATCTTATTTAATGCCTTTAGCTTTACTAAATGCCTTCAGCTTTGCTAAACAAAATATCATAGTTTAGTTTTGGAATTGGGCGTTTTGAATAAATGCCTTTGTTTATGCAGATGCATCTCGCCAAGAGGCTAAATTGCTGACATCCATACAAGCGCGTGGGTCATTTTAGATAGTGATTATATGAAAAAGAAGAAGTGAGTGTTGATGACCAATAGGTTAAGTCCGTTATATACTGAATGACCCTCTTAGTTAGCAGGGGACAAGTTTTGATAAAATAGTCACGTTTTAACATATGAAGTAAAATGAAACACGCTTTTGTATTCCAATACAATATTTATGTATCGGAAGCTAAGATTCGTTTTATATCATGTTTCGTATATTATGATTATTAATACTAACCTATATAATGTGATATTGATGACAGTATCGCATTGCCCGGTCCTTAATTTTCTTCCTGACTTGTGACTGTTCCCATGTCCACCTCCTATACTCCTTGAATCACAAGGATGTAGAATTTTACGTTGTCCTGAAGTTCTATATGACTGTCCCGAAGGGTTAGTGAAGTTGACGATATCAACTGAAACTTGAAAAGCTGCTTCCGACACCTATAATAATGTAAGTAAACATATATAACAAACCAATTTAAAGGAAACCGACCTACTTGGTGACAAAGACGTGCGTGGTGCCCTACCTGCCACTGGACCAGTACAAGGAGAAGAAAGGCGCCGGCATTATACGGCCTCATCATGTCCTATTCACCAATATAAATGTATATCAGTATTGGCCATAGGTCTGCTTCTGTCCTGTTTCCCGGTATATACACTGATACCTACGTGTTATCACGCTGATAACAGGTGTCAGCACGGGTCTGATATACAACCACTCACTAGCGTAACAATTATAATATACTGATATGTTTACAATCATTAATATGTTTGTTTTGATGATTATTTTCATCCCTCAGCTTTCAGTATAAATTAGACATTAATGTGGTCAGCGCTCAATCATATATTTTTCGAAATATTTTTTAAGTCGGAATAAGATTGTTATATTGTTATAATCATTTGGCTACACAATATTTGAGCATTTTTGCATATGTTATAACATTAACCCGTTCTGATACAACTTCCAGTCACTCGTGGGATACGCCTCCGATAATTCAGCCCTTTGCGATAAGTTTTTCCGTAACGTGCTTTCTATTCGGGACACCCCTAGCTCCGCCCTCCGTCCTGGTATGAGTCCCGAGGGCCTTTGGCTCCTGAGACTGATCTGATATCGGAACTCTCGGGCTGATTAGAGAAATGATATCAAAATGGTCATATGCTAGCCTGTATGTAAAGACTATCGGATAATCCTATTTGAGAATAAATAAATATAAATAATTATTTTATGTATTATCCCATGGTTTTTGCGACATGTTTTAAGATGGTTTTGTTGAAATTCGCGCACAATTACAGAGTGCATTCGAAACCAGCAGAAATGTTTAAACAAAAAAAACGTATGCCGGGTTCCCGAGTCCGGAAACATTCCACGCAATGAAAAAACACTTGGAACAGATAGAGGTAAGAATGGTAAATCTAAACCATTCTAAGTAATAATTGAATGGTTAAATAACTATTGTCTATTGCTGTATGTATATAAGCGAACGTGTCTATTGACTTAATTATTATTACAGAGTACGAGTGTTGATGTTAATGGTACATGTATTCACTCGGGTATCCATTTAGCGCAAAGTATAAACGGAGCCCTGTGGTGCGTGTACACGTGAATAATCCTTTTCAACACACAATACCCGAAACTGTATGAAAAATTATGTCAACATTAAAATGCAGTTATAAGACAGATTCAATATATGAAGTTATTTACTGGATATTGATATTGATATTATTAATAAATTAGTTATCAATATACGGATCATTATCTCGTATTTATTGCTGCTAATTATTAACGACAGTTCCTTAACTCCTGGGTAATACAGTCCCTGTATTAAGTTTATAAAGAAATGTCAAAAATCATAATGTATGCGATGCATGTGTTATCAAAGGCGGATTGGCCGAGTGGTTAACACTCCTACCTTTCTCGCAGATGGCCAGGCTTCGATCCCCGAGGTCGTCGTATATATTCAGAGAAAATATTTTTCTCCTGCTCACACAACTCCAACAACCATGGGGGAATACATGGTCTGGGGTGGGTGTTGCTATCTGTGCTGTAGTGTTCAAGTGAGATGCTGTTGGAAGCACGATCCAGCTACAAACATGACATAATACATATCAAGCACGCACGCAGACGTACACACATAGGGAGATATTAGCCAGGTGGCATATGATTAGTAGTTAGCGCCTGATGAGGCAGCTCCTACAAAGTCCTCAAAATTTTTATTGATCAATGTATATTTTAATGTATATGCTAATTGTATTGATTGTACAAGTTGTATATCAATGCACTGTAAATCGCTTTAGAGTGGCTTATTCTAGCTAGATATGGCGCTACATCAAATGTTGTAAAAGCAATGTCTTAGTCCGTGTCCCTACACACGGTAATCCCTTTCCAAAGAAGACGCTCTAACAGTTAATTGCTAAATTATCTTAAACTTATTTGAATATTCGATAAGGGACATTTTACGGCAAACTGGAATACTAATGTTTCCCTCTGGTATACTTTGTATAATTACTGATATCATTGCTTGGGTAGTTCTTATTGTAAGACATGGCGGTTTGTGGAAAGATGCAGCGTTTCGGTTTATGTATCTTTGGTCTAACTTGACAACCATTCCACTGTATCTCCAACATTTAAACGTGTTGTTCTCCTCGTAAAATAAATTCGTCAGGGAGTGAAGAAACTCTCTCACTGATGTTTCTCCTCTGAAATTGATCTTGTACGCTTCCATTGATTTTCAGGGTTCCTGTCGACAAAGAATAAAATATAAGAGAATGCCAACGTGAAATCTAAACTGTAGTTCTGACTCAATGTCGATGTGTAGTTCTGACTCAATGTCGATGTGTAGCTCTGACTCAATGTCGATGTGTAGCTCTGACTCAATGTCGATGTGTAGCTCTGACTCAATGTCTATGTGTAGCTCTGACTCAATGTCTGACTCAATGTCGATGTGTAGTTCTGACTCAATGTCGCTGTGTAGTTCTGACTCAATGTCGATGTGGAGTTCTGACTCAATGTCGATGTGTAGCTATGACTCAATGTCGATGTGTAGCTCTGCCTCAATGTCGATGTGTAGCTCTGAGTCAATGTCGATGTGTAGCTCTGACTCAATGGCGATGTGTAGCTCTGACTAAATGTCGATGTGTAGTTCTGACTCAATGTCGCTGTGTAGCTCTGACTCAATGTCGATGTGTAGCTCTGACTCAATGTTGATGTGTAGCTCTGACTAAATGTCTATGTGTAGCTCTGACTCAATGTCTGACACAATGTCGATGTGTAGTTCTGACTCAATGTCGATGTGTAGCTCTGTCTCAATGTCTGACTCAATGTCGAAGTGTAAATCTGACTCAATGTCGATGTGTAGCTCTGACTAAATGGCTATGTGTAGCTCTGACTCAATGTTGATGTGTAGCTCCGACTAAATGTCTATGTGTAGCTCTGACCCAATGTCTGACACAATGTCGATGTGTTGTTCTGACTCAATGTCGATGTGTAGCTCTGACTCAATGTCGATGTGTAGCTCTGACTCAATGTCGATGAATAGTTCTGACTCATTGTCGATGTGTAGCTCTGACTCAATGTCGATGTGTAGTTCTGACTCGATGTCGATAATAATTTTTAAAAAGGGGGATATCAGATGTTCCGGAAGGATAGGCGTCTTTCGTCTTCGTCGACAAAATCCGCATTGAAAATTTTGGTCAAATCCAGACAACGTCATGATCTTGAGGAAAGATCCTGGTAACACCAATGAAACCACGAGGCATACTTCCGAACATTATACAAATGGTCTGTACATGTATTTCTAGCAGAGACCTAAAGTAAAGGGACCGCCGACTCCCAGTGGCGGGAAAATATGTTACCGATTTCGCAGTGCCCTCACCGGGTGTCATACAATATCAAGGCCGATAACTCGTACCGTCTATTCGCCATTGGTAAACACTCGAGTGCTGTCGATAGATATTTTGTTAAGCATCGATTTCATACAACATGAATTAAACGAACTGTTTGAGGTATGTGTATTATTCTAATATTATATTCCCACACCTGAAATAGAAAAAAAGCAATACCTAAAGCATTATTCGTGGTCAATAACATAATGTTCACGAAGCAGCCGAGTCGGATTTTTTCAGTTTTTAGTCTGTGGTTTCACTTTCACTTCACCGGTCAGGTGCCGTTCTGGTGATAACGTCTTGGGAGAACATTCGCCTATTTTGTATGCCAATACTTGTCCACAATATATTTGTAATCAATGTTCCTTGTATGTATACTATGCTATGCAGTGAGCTGCACCCACAAATGTGACATGTACAAGCTGACAAGTACACATGCCGTGATGATGATGCTCCTGGACAGCAATATAAATATCCTAACCTTCTTGGACACG
>NW_018403568.1:18492-68371 GCF_002113885.1 Mizuhopecten yessoensis | reverse complement strand
CGAACAAATGTGCATGCTGTCAGGGTTAAACCCCGAATCACACCGATTTACGGCTGCTATCAATGTTGACCGCCATTCCGCATCTTTGGGAAAGCCAAAGTAATTAATACCCTGTCCTGTTTTCTTACTGGAGTTGGTACAACCGACCACACAACAGTGTTTGCCACCCATTGTTTTACCCCTGGAGCAAACCGGAAGTTGCTTCCTATACCACCCGGTGGGGGCGCTGCGAACATCGGGAAGCTCCTTGGTTGATTATAGAGTGTGACGTCATGGAGTCGGCGGTCCCGTTAATTTAGGTCTATGTTCGAATGTAATCCCTAATAAGATCGTGATGGGGACCTAAATCCCACAAATATTGAATCACCTGCGACATGTGAACCCCGTATGTAGGGTACATGTAGTAGGGATGTTATTATTACAATATGTATCAAGAAAGAGAGAATTCACGATCGGAAAATCGAACTCGTCAAATTTGTATTACCCTTAAGTAGTATAGATAAACCTTCCCTGTTGGCCATGTTGTTATGACAGATCGAGGTCAGTAGCTGATTGAGAAGAGTCTGTAGTGTCCGAAGATAATATCGACACATCCGAAACGAAATTGAAGGACTCGGCAAGATTTGTGTTACAATCCTGAGAAGTTCGTCGATACATTCAACCTGATATGAAAGAAGAAAAAGAGAGGGTACAGGTTTCCCTATCTAGTATGCCAACAACATGCAGGAAAATCTTGACAACGAAATAAATGCATAATAGCTTATTTTCAATTGATATTTATTATACAGTTATATATTTATACAGTTATATAATATATAACTATAGCTGTCACAAGGGAAATAGTCAATGAAAAGCCCTATCAATACAAGCTATCCCCCGCGGTTTCACTCCCTTTATGTTGCAAAACCTGTAAATTATTTGCCTGTGTTTTATTTTCCGTAGCTAAAATGTCATTTGCACAAAAAATACTTTGGAAATATGCATTAACGAAGGCAACCAAGCACTTGCTGGAATCAGTGTCCCCAAATCGCATAATTCAACTATTGTATCATATCGTCGGTTTGCGCCGGTTGACTTCAGCAGGGTTTTTCATCGAGAAGCACTTAAAAAAAGCATCAGATCCGCGCTATCGCAAAGAGACAGATACACCAACATACCCTGCCTCCAGCACACAAACACACATATACAACACATGGAAGCACGTCCTTAAATGATCTTACCTGTTGGTAGGACGTTAAACCCTATAAAACCAAACCAAACGTTTCCACCGGCACAGCAAATTATTCAAGTCTTCTAAAACACATCGAGAACTTATTAAACCTTATACATGTATTTACTCTTTCACAACGAACGTTTCTTTGTGACTCTTGTAACTCACATTGTTTAACTTCCTGTTCGTTACGTAAAGGTTCGTATATAATTATCAATTGGTATACTGCTAAGAGAATATCTTACAACTATCGAAATTATCATATAAGTAAAAACTTATAGGCTGTCAGACGTAGTTATAGAAATACATGATGTCTTCTAATCCAATATGTTTTAGACGCTTGTCCCCCCTCTGAGAGAGATGAAATTTGTGCCTTTTCTGGTCGTTATATTAACTGTGAGTTCGTTTAATGGACGCCGTCATGATCTGCTTGGGATAAATGAGCGCTGATAGTCCTTTCCTTGTGTGATTGTCGTTGTTTTTTACTATACTTATAAGAGTGCCTTGTAGTTTTGTTGTCACTATTCGAGTTCTCGATGTGAGGATGTGGTTATACTTGGCTCTGAGATAAATTTTATGGCGGGTATTGTCGATGAATCCTAAGACACCTATTAATCTGGACTACGTGATCTTATATTGATTTTGATTTTGTAAGAGAGGTCCTATTTTATCTTTCTTTGTTCATATTTAACCCCATCTTAGCTAAAAGGGTTACGACCCGGTACATGTACGAACCGGTCTATCTAGTCTTCTTTGAAAGTCGGTAGATCGTACCAGATCGTAACCTTTGGCTAACGAAGATGATTTAAC
Source organism: Mizuhopecten yessoensis (assembly GCF_002113885.1). Taxonomy (NCBI): domain Eukaryota; kingdom Metazoa; phylum Mollusca; class Bivalvia; order Pectinida; family Pectinidae; genus Mizuhopecten; species Mizuhopecten yessoensis. The sequence continues at coordinate 66,351 of NW_018403568.1, read as the reverse complement.
CTTTCTTTTAGGATGGAAATGCAGTTTTGTTCCACATCCTGACAATTTAACTCCCGTAATATGGCAGAGGTCGTTTTAAACACATGTAGCCTTGTTCCTTGTCGTTGATCATTCACGTGCTGATAAGATAGTTAACTGATATCCGTGCGTAGATCTATAACGCTATTTGTGACAATCCGTAGTTAATTTTTATTATATCATTTATTTTACGTTACTAAACGACAATTAAATACACTAAATGTAAGTCAGTTACCGTGTAAAAGGAAGAGTTCCGAGATTAGGTCATGCGTAAGTAAGTTGCACGAGATTTATCAAATATTTCAAAATGATACAAACGAAACTTTTTTTTAAAATTGTTTATTCAAAGCTCTTTAACAACGCATCGCTAACAAAATACTAGTACATTATGTTACTACAATCCACACAACTTTCTTCCCTACACACATGTCACACATCCAAATCTCTCTTATTCTTACCTACACACAAGTCACACATCCAAATCTCTTTATTCTTCCCTACACACATGTCACACATCCACGTCTCTCTTATTCTTACCTACACACAAGTCACACATCCAAATCTCTCTTAGTCTGACCTATACACATGTCACACATCCAAATATCTCTTATTCTTACCTACACACAAGTCACACATCCAAATATCTCTTAGTCTTCCTTATACACATGTCACACATCCAAATATCTCTTAGTCTTCCCTATACATATGTCACACATCCAAATATCTCTTAGTCTTTCCTATACACATGTCACACATCCAAATCTCTCTTAGTCTTCCCTATACACATGTCACACATCCAAATCTCTCTTAGTCCTCCCTACACACATGTCACACATCCAAATCTCTCTTATTCTTACCTATACACATGTCACACATCCAAATATCTCTTATTCTTACCTACACACAAGTCACACATCCAAATATCTCTTATTCTTACCTATATACATGTCACACATCCAAATATCTCTTAGTCTTCCCTATGCACATGTCACACATCCAAATCTCTCTTAGTCCTCCCTATACACATGTCACACATCCAAATCTCTCTTAGTCCTCCCTATGCACATGTCACACATACAAATCACTCTTAGTCCTCCCTATACACATGTAACACATCCAAATCTCTCTTAGTCCTTCCTATACACATGTCACACATCCAAATATCTCTTATTCTTACCTACACACAAGTCACACATCCAAATATCTCTTAGTCTGACCTATACACATGTCACACATCCAAATATCTCTTAGTCTTCCCTATACACATGTCACACATCCACGTCTCTCTTATTCTTCCCTACACACATGTCACACATCCAAATCTCTCTTATTCCTATCCAATTGACGCTCACAAAAATAACGTTTATTCAACTTCAAGTCACGGGGAAACACACATCTATATACGTGCCTCGTATACAACTTACTCTACTCATACCCACTTTCCGGCAGAAATTACTCTATTTCAACTACGAGTTACATTGAAAAGTTATCATTAAAGTTAAACGTTATCACAGTTGGAAATGTGCTGTGATGCATTTTGTCATGTGTATACCAATGTAGTCCATACAGATAATTGTAAGTAACAAAACAGTTAATTCATGCCCATTCAGTCAATAGTCAAAACAGTTTTCCCGAGGTGTTGGGACCAACCTGGTGAACTATTTCCCGCGGTCTACGTTTTATTACTTTTCATATAGAGAGTCAGGTATCGATAAAATATATCCTATATTTACGGTGAAATATTATGTCATCTTACAGTAAAATGTTTAATAAACTCCTAGTGTAGTTTAACATTTACTCACATTGAATTATTAAGACACCCTACGGTGAAATATTAAATAATCGTACGGTGAAATAGTAAAAAACCAAACGGTGAAATAGTAAATAATCGTACGGTGAAATAGTAAAACACCGAACGGTGAAATACTAAAAAACCGAACGGTGAAATAATAAATAATCGGACGGTGAAATAGTAAATAATCTCACGGTGAAATATTAAATAATTGTGCGGTGAAATAGTAAAAAAACCGAAAGGTGAAATATAAGATAATCGTACGGTGAAATAGTAAAAAACCGAACGGTGAAATATTAAATAATCGTACGGTGAAATAGTAAAAAAACGAACGGTGAAATATTAAATAAACTCACAGTGAAGTATTACATAAACTTGCAGTAAAGTATAACATGATTTAACCATGAACTATATAATAAACTCACTGTGAAATATACTGATGAAATAATTAAGTTTAGCTAGTCAGCATTATAACAACAGTATCCAGATATGATTATTATGGCCTATAAAACGTTCGATAAATATAAATAAGTATGCTAATGATGCTTCGCAAGATTGTATTAAGATCCGTCATAATGGCGGAGAGTTCGAATATAGACTAAAAGAAGTTTTTTGTACTTTGATTAGGCTCGTATGTTGATGCTGCACTTTCATCATTCCTGTACGGTAAAGTGACATTTCTGTAAAATTCATGGCAACATGTGACATTTACAGAATCATTCTTTTGAAAAGTAATTAAACAAATGCTTTGCAATATTGGCAATGGTAAGATAGTTTTACTCGTTGGTTCCCTTAAACTTAAGCCGATATCCCAATGGGATTTATTGCGGTTATAAACCAGAACTCAATTGTTCAGAGTGTAATGTGTATCTACAGACTGTCCTATGGCTATCAACGCTTTACCTTGTCATAATAGGTGATTACATCAGCATGATATACATATTCACTGTTACAGCATCTTGTAATGTATGACGTCAAATGACCTTGCCCTAAGTATGCAGATATAAATTATAGAGTTCAGATAAAAAAAAAATGTGTATGTTAAATTCCACTATCTGTATTTGTGCTCGTCACTATTTCTCTTATTTTTCTTAAATATTAATATCCTTATCAAAAATCTATATAATCATCCGATATCATATAAATAGTACGGTATTAGTTATACAATCCTTAGATAGACCTGGAATATATATATAGGAAGCCGCTGAATAGTCCGGAATTATATTCATAAAAACTCTCAGTAGTGCGGGTTCTATACACAGTCATTAAAGAGTCCACATTATATATTCACAACTATTATTTGCATTGTTTAACGATGTTGGAAATGTCCATTTACTATTTAGTAATTCATTACGTTTTGACAACTCGTGTTCCACTGTCATCCTTTTAAGTCCTGTTCATTATTGAAATGATCAGTGTCTTGAACTTGCTCTTAGTTATTGAAAGTATTTGGACATTTATGTTTTGGTCTATGTTGTTCGTTGTTGAAGGTATACCGATATGTCTATGCTAACTTGGTGTTCGACATTGAAGGTATACCAATATGTCTATGCTAACTTGGTGTTCGACATTGAAGGTATTTGGAATTGACAGTGTTGACCTCAGCTGTTCATTATTGAAGCTATATGTACATTCTTGTGTTATCACCACGGCATTCACTTGTTGGCCCTAACTAACAATTCGACATCATACAAATCACATTGTAACACATGTCTACACACCGGCGACTGTTTGAATGCGAACCATATATAGGCATATGGCTCCACGTGACACGTTTAAATGTTTGGTCAGCAGATAGATCCACGTTGTATTAGAGTCGGCATTCGTTTTCATTCATTTCAGAATAGGAATCATCCCCCTCCTCCTCATGATCATCATCCTGAAAACGAGAACACCTTATGTATGTATAACTTCTGATAATTTTACACGATTGCTCACTTTAATATGATGATAAAATAAGCATTCAATTTGTTTATAAATCTTTTTTTCGACATAAGAGTCAACATCAATATTTACCATAAATATTTTTTTCAGTTTTTAAGTCTGAATTGGGAACCCGAGGCGCTATATATAGCTGGTTCCTAAATTTCGGCATCAAAAAGATCAATTATGTTAGGACTTCGTGACCAAGTACAATCTTACAACAGCTTCAGCAGGGAGCATGCTATGCATGCTATTTATCGTCAAAATTTATGATACACACTACAGCTTCAGCAGGGAGCATAACTTTTATAGTCAAAATTAATTATACATACTGCAACTTCAGAAGGGAGCATGTTATTTATAGTAAAAGTTAATGATACATACTGCAGCTTCAGAAGGGAGCATGTTATTTATCGTCATAATTAATCCTCCACACTACAGCTTCAGTAGGGAAAATGAAATACTATTTATAGTCCAAACTAGTGATACTACAGCTTAGGTATGGAGATTGTTTTATCGTCAAAATTAATGTTAATCAATACAATTTTAGCTTGGAGGATATTTATTTGGACCGAATTAAAGATACACATTTACCTGTACAACACATTCAGTAAGGAATGTCATATACTATCAAAATAAAGATAACCCTATAGTTTCATCGGAAAGATTGGTACAATGTATTATGACGAAAATTAAACAAAACATCTTTGCTACAGCAAGGTAGTAGTGTTACTGTATTACAATGACACTGAGACTAACATGATATAATAGATACTGTATTACACTGACACTTACATGATATAAAAGATACTGTATTAAACTAAGACTAAGACTTACATAATATAATAGATACTGTATTACACTGACACTGAGACTTACATGATATAATAGAAACTGTATTACACTGACACTTACATGATATAAATGATACTGTATTAAACTAAGACTAAGACTTACATAATATAATAGATACTGTATTACACTGACACTAACATGTTATAATATATACTGTATTACACTGAGACTTACATGATATAATAGAAACTGTATTACACTGACACTTACATGATAAAATATATACTGTATTACACTGACACTGAGACTTACATGATATAATAGAAACTGTATTACACTGACACTTACATGATATAATATATACTGTATTACACTGACACTGACACTTACATGATATAATAGAAACTGTATTACACTGACACTTACATGATAAAATATATACTGTATTACACTGACACTGAGCCGTACATGAACTAATAGATACTATTTTACACTGACGCTTACATGTTATAATAAATACTGTTTAACACTGACACATATACTGTATTACACTGACACTTACTTGATATAATAGATACTGTATTACACTGAGACTTACATGATATAATAGATACTGTATTACACTGACACTAACATGTTATAATATATACTGTATTACACTGAGACTTACATGATATAATAGATACTGTATTACACTGACATTGACACTTACATGATATAACAGATACTGTAATACACTGACACAGATACTGTATTACACTGACACTGAGACGTACATGAACTAATAGATACTGTTTTACACTGACGCTTACATGTTATAATAAATACTGTTTAACACTGACGCATAAACTGTATTACACTGCCACTTACTTGATATAATATATACTGTATAACACTGACACTGAGACTTACATGGTATAATAGATACTGTATTACTCTGACACTTACATGATATAATAGATACTGTATTACACTGACACTTACATTATATAATATATATTGTATTACACTGAGACTTACATGATATAATAGATACTGTATTACACTGACACTGAGAGTTACACGATATAATATATACTGTTTTACACTCACACAGATACTGTATTACACTGACACTGAGACTTACATGATATAATAGATACTGTATTACACTGACACTTACATGATATAATATATACTGTATTACACTGACACTGACACTTACATGATATAACAGAAACTGTATTACACTAACACTTACATGATAAAATATATACTGTATTACACTGACACTGAGCCGTACATGAACTAATAGATACTATTTTACATTGACGCTTACATGTTATAATAAATACTGTTTAACACTGACACATATACTGTATTACCCTGACACTTCCTTGATATAATAGATACTGTATTACACTGAGACTTACATGATATAATTGATACTGTATTACACTGACATTGACACTTACATGATATAACAGATACTGTAATACACTGACACAGATACTGTATTACACTGACACTGAGACTTACATGATATAATAGATACTGTATTACACTGACACTTACATGAATATACTGTATTACACTGACACTGAGCCGTACATGAACTAATAGATACTGTTTTACACTGACGCTTACATGTTATAATAAATACTGTTAAATACTGACGCATAAACATTATTACACTGCCACTTACTTGATATAATATATACTGTATAACACTGACACTGAGACTTACATGGTATAATAGATACTGTATTACTCTGACACTTACATGATATAATAGATACTGTATTACACTGCGAATAACATGATATATACTATATTACACTGACACTTACATGATATAATATATACTGTATTACACTGACACTGAGACTTACATGAAATAATAGATACTTTTTTACACTTACGCTTACATGTTATAATAGATACTGTATTACATTAACACTTACATGCTATAATAGATACTGTATTACACTGACACTGATACTTACATGATATAATAGATACTGTATTACACTGACACTGATACTTACATGATATAATAGATACTGTATTACACTGAGACTGACACTTACATGCTATAATAGATACTGTATTACATTGACACTGATACTTACATGATATAATAGATACTGTATTACACTGAGACTTACATGATATAATAGATACTGTATTACACTGACATTGACACTTACATGATATAATAGATACTGTATTACACTGACACTGAGACTAAAATGATATAATAAATACTGTATTACACTGACACTGAGACTTACAAGATATAATAGATACTGTATTTCACTGACACTGAGACTAACATGCTATAACAGATACTGTATTACACTGACACTTACATGCTATAATAGATTCTGTATTACACTGACACTGAGACTTACATGATATAATAAATACTGTATTAAACTGCCACTGAGACTAACATCATATAATAGATACTGTATTACATTGACACAAATACTGTATAACACTGAGAGTTACATGATATAATAGATACTGTATTAAACTGCCAATGAGACTAGCATGATATAATAGATACTGTCTTAAACTGCCACTTACATGATATAATATATACTGTATTACACTGACACTTACATTATATAATAGATACTGTATTACACTGACACTGACACTTACATGATATAATATATACTGTTTTACACTGACACTTACATGATATAATATATATTGTATTACACTGACACTTACATTATATAATATATATTGTATTACACTGATAATTACATGATATAAAGACACTGTATTACACTGACACTGAGACTTACATGATATAATATATACTGTATTAAACTGACACTTACATTATATAATATATATTGTATTACACTGAGACCTACATGATATTATAGATACTGTATTATACTGACACTTACATGATATAATATATACTGTATTACACTGACACCGAAATTAACATGATATAATATATACTGTATTACACTGACACTTACATGATATAATATATACTGTATTACAGACACTGAAATTAACATGATATAATAGATACTGTATTACACTGACACTGACACTTACATGATATAATATATACTGTTTTACACTGACTCTTACATGATATAATATATATTGTATTACACTGACACTTACATTTTATAATATATATTGTATTACACTGAGAATTACATGATATAAAGACACTGGATTACACTGACACTGAAAGTTACATGATATAATATATACTGTATTAAACTGACACTTACATTATATAATATATATTGTATTACACTGAGACTTACATGATATAATAGATACTGTATTATACTGACACTTACATGATATAATATATACTGTATTACACTGACACTGAGACTTACATGATATAATAGATACTGTATTACACTGACACTTACATGATATAATAGATACTGTATTACACTAACACTGAGACTGTATTACACTGACACTGAGACTTACATGATATAATAGATACTGTATTTCACTGACACTGATACTAACATGCTATAACAGATACTGTATTACACCGACACTTACATGCTATAATAGATACTGTATTACACTGACACTGAGACTTACATGATATAATAGATACTGTATTAAACTGCCACTGAGACTAACATGATATAATAGATACTGTATTAAACTGCCACTGAGACTAACATGATATAATAAATACTGTATTACACTGACACTGAGACTAACATGATATAATAGATACTGTATTACACTGACAGAAATACTGTATTACACTGAGAGTTACATGATATAAGAGATACTGTATTAAACTGCCACTGAGACTAGCATGATATAATAGATACTGTATTACACTGACACTGACATGATATAATAGATACTGTGTTACACTAACACTAACATGATATAATATATACTGTATTACACTGACACTGAGACTTACATGATATAATATATACTGTATTACACTGACACATCTACTGTATCACACTGACACAGATTCTGTATAACCCTGACACTGACACTTACATGATATAATAGATACTGTATTACACTGACAATTACATGTTATAATATATACTGTATTACACTTACACTTACAAAATATGATATATACTGTATTACACTAACACCTACATTATATAATATATTCTGTATTACACTGACACTTACATGATATAATAGATACTGTATTACACTGAGACTTACATGATATAATATATACTGTATTACACTAACACTAACATGATATAATAGATACTGTATTACACTGACACTGAGACTTACATGATATAATAGATACTGTTTTACACTGACATGATATAATATATATTGTATTACACTGAGACTTACATGATATAAAGACACTGTATTATACTGACACTGAGACTTATATGATATTATATATACTGTTTTACACTGTCAATTACATGTTATAATATATACTGTATTACACTAACACTTACAAAATATGATATATACTGTATTACACTAACACCTACATTATATAATATATATTGTATTACACTGAGACTTACATGATATAATAGATACTGTATTACACTGAGACTTACATGATATAATATATACTGTATTACACAGATGATACCGTGCTTCTATATAGGGTAAGAATACATACTTTTTATATTGATTATACATGTATGTTATAAGTGATTATATATTTAGGGTTATGTGAAAGTGTGCGTACACTTGGATGTGAAGATTTGGAGTTGGGACGACATTTGTTGACTCAATCAGCTTCCCAAGTGTTTTCTTTAGATTTTAAACACTTTCGATATACCATTATAAATATAAATGTAATTAATTTCCGATTAATGATGAATATGTAAACGCCAGCACATACATGTATATTGGCCAAATCTGAGAGGGTTAAATTTTGTGAAAACAATAACAATCGACGTCACAGTTAGTCCAACTGATGCTGCCGGTCATTCTTTCTACTTAGTATTAATGTATGTATTGATGTATAAATATACAATATTGCAATATCTATTTTATCATTACCAAAACTAACATGTAGGTGTTTCATCTATATTATCTCTTTATGGCATGGTACGCTCTAAAAATATTTGTGAAATATTGACTATTGTAATTAGTTCTTTAAGATCTTTAAACTGTATATACTTAAAATGTGTGTGATGTGCACGTGATATACGGGTGTTGGGTGAATCGTGATTGCTCTAGCTGTAGGGTTATAGGTGTCACTACGCTGTGTACCTGTATCTCGTCCGGCTTATCGAGCGTACATACATATTGCTGAAAGGAAACGATTACTTAAATGCAATCAAAATTATTATACAGGTCAACATTTAAAATGATATACTAGTTGATTATAGATATGTGATGTATTTTATCGTTTGGGAATAGTCGAAGCTGATGAATGAGTGCATGTGACACTGATATAAATGTCATGGGTTTTCACACATCTGATCCCAGATTGCGGCGTACAATAACTGCTAAATATTGTTGTTATATACTGTATTGTATTGGTCAGAATCAACATGAAATATGACATATGTGGATATAAAAATAATAACTCTAACTTACGTAAAACAATTTCAATCAAGTTAATGGTAATAAACTAATTTAACACGTGCATAACGCTTATGTATAAGATGAATCCAGAAACGGATTAATACAATAACGTAAATAAAATTACTATTTAGATAGTTATCTAACAGAAATCTGACGCGATTATATTAATTTTATTGTATACATATCATTAATTTGTGTATATAAAATACATATATATGAACCTTATCATTAATTTGTATTAATTATAAATGTGAAAATTTACACTACCAAGCCACCCCCAATACGATATACACTAGCATATATTGGCCCGATAATTAACATACCACAGCCAACCTACCCCAATATTTTACATCTTACACTACACAGCCACTCCACAAACTTTTTACAAGAACAAACAGACCACACATGGAACGAGACGTGGTTTCCTTTGCGGATTTGTGTTGACTCAGTGGTTGTCGACATTATATGTTGTGTTGACTCAGTGGTTGTCGACATTAAATGTTGTGTTGACTCAGTGTTTGTCGACATTATATAAATATGACATTAATTAGCAGGTGACAGTGAATATTGTCAACCCGAGAAAACAATTGTCACCCGAGGCGAAGCCGAGGGTGACAATGGGTTTTTGAAATTCACTTACGGTGTAACAATACATATGTTGTGTTGACTCAGTGGTTGTCGACATTAAATGTTGTGTTGACTCAGTGTTTGTCGACATTATATAAATATGACATTAATTAGCAGGTGACAGTGAATATTGTCAACCCGAGAAAACCATTGTCACCCGAGGCGAAGCCGATGGTGACAATGGGTTTTTGAAATTCACTTACGGTGTAACAATACATATGTTGTGTTGACTCAGTGGTTGTCGACATTAGATGTTGTGTTGACTCAGTGGTTGTCGACAGTATATGATCCACTGGGGTATATGCTGCCATGAGTTTTGAGATGTTACAGTTGGTCTAGTGGTGTTGGTATACTGACGTATTTTTGGTATACTGATTTTATTACATACTCACTAATAAATACGATATTTTTTGTATATGCGATAAAAGACAATTGCTCTAACCCATACCAGCCCTCGCCGTATCACACCTCAAAACCCGTATCAGCCCTCTCCGTATCAGCCCGCAAAACCCGTATGACACTCCATTAGGATTTTTTTCGTTTTTCAATATTTCAAAAGAAAAATAGATCAAACGATAGTAGATCTATCCGAATTGTATTAGTAAGTATGTAATAAATAGAAAACAATATGCCTTTTTCCATATCACACCCAGTATCATCCCTCGACCAGTATCAGCCTTCAGGCCTCCGACCCTCAGGCTGATATTGGTGTCTCGGGTTGATACTGGGTGTGATATGGGAAAAGGCATGTATCTTTCTCTATGTATTGTTGGTATACTGACGTATTGTTGGTAAATTGATGTATTGTTGGTATATTGACGTATTGTTGGTGTACTGACGTTTGTTGGTATATTGATGTATTGTTGGTATATTGATGTATTGTTGGTATACTGACGTATTGTTGGTGTACTGATGTATTGTTGGTATACTAACGTATTGTTGGTATATTGATGTATTGTTGGTATACTGATATATTGTTGGTGAGTTGTCGCTGTGGTATAGTTTGATGTGAGTTGTCGCTGTGGTATAGTTTGATATGAGTTGTCGCTGTGGTATAGTTTGATGTGAGTTGTCGCTGTGGTATAGTTTGATGTGAGTTGTCGCTGTGGTAAATTTGATGTGAGTTGTCGCTGTGGTATATTTTGATGTGAGTTGTCGCTGTGGTATAGTTTGATGTGAGTTGTCGCTGTGGTAAATTTGATGTGAGTTGTCGCTGTGGTATATTTTGATGTGAGTTGTCGCTGTGGTATAGTTTGATGTGAGTTGTCGCTGTGGTAAATTTGATGTGAGTTGTCGCTGTGGTATAATTTGATGTGAGTTGTCGCTGTGGTATAGTTTGATGTGAGTTGTCGCTGTGGTAAATTTGATGTGAGTTGTCGCTGTGGTATATTTTGATGTGAGTTGTCGCTGTGGTATAGTTTGATGTGAGTTGTCGCTGTGGTAAATTTGATGTGAGTTGTCGCTGTGGTATAATTTGATGTGAGTTGTCGCTGTGGTATAGTTTGATGTGAGTTGTCGCTGTGGTAAATTTGATGTGAGTTGTCGCTGTGGTATAATTTGATGTGAGTTGTCGCTGTGGTATAGTTTGATGTGAGTTGTCGCTGTGGTAAATTTGATGTGAGTTGTCGCTGTGGTATATTTTGATGTGAGTTGTCGCTGTGGTATAGTTTGATGTGAGTTGTCGCTGTGGTAAATTTGATGTGAGTTGTCGCTGTGGTATAATTTGATGTGAGTTGTCGCTGTGGTATAGTTTGATGTGAGTTGTCGCTGTGGTAAATTTGATGTGAGTTGTCGCTGTGGTATAATTTGATGTGAGTTGTCGCTGTGGTATAGTTTGATGTGAGTTGTCGCTGTGGTAAATTTGATGTGAGTTGTCGCTGTGGTATATTTTGATGTGAGTTGTCGCTGTGGTAAATTTGATGTGAGTTGTCGCTGTGGTATATTGTGATGTGAGTTGTCGCTGTGGTATATTGTGATGTGAGTTGTCGCTGTGGTAAATTTGATGTGAGTTGTCGCTATGGTATATTTTGATGTGAGTTGTCGCTGTGGTAAATTTGATGTGTGTTGTCGCTGTGTTATGTTTTGATTTTGTTGATTGGCGTTGTGACATTTTATATAAATATTGTTCACTCAATATTATACAGCTAAGTTCTTAAATGCAATGCACACGAAACACATGACAACAACACACAACACAAGACATAACGGTACACATTAAAAACATACTATACATGTTAAATACAATAAGGAAATATGCGTGACGTTTACGATATATTTGCTTTTGTTGAGCATGTGCAGGGCTATATTTAACAAAGAACAAGCCACAAGTCCTTCATGGTAAGAAAACGTAAGCAGTGGTAAACTTACAAAACCAAATATACTTAAGAAATAGAGTTATACATGAGATGTGTCCATTGTGTTGTAAACAGTGTTTTCGAACACTACAGCGGCGGTACTGTCCCGGGTGTTGTCCCTGGCTCTCAGATCATTCTCATCTATATATGTCGCTACATTAGCTTTCATTCTACAAATGATAAAAAAAAATCATTTTCACCTTCACATATCTTATTTCCATACCATGATATCAATATTTAAATCATATAAGTGGATGGCACACTGCACACATTTAAAGTTATCACATAATGTAGGGTGTTATCCAGTAAATATTAACCCAAGTAATATGACCTATCAGCCCTGTGATTGGTTGTAGGTTTCAATTGTGCCGTCATGTCTAGGACAAGTACATGACGTCAAAGACTTACGCACTGCAGTCAAAATGTCGGCTTTTTACGTTTCAAGGTTGCATTGAAATTGTCGTTTTACACGAATAAACGCCATACATTTTGAATAGGTGATAAAAAGGATCTTACACTCGTTTTCATTTCATATGAAATTTGTGAAACTCGTCACGAATTTTTCATTTTAGCTCGCCAGAGGCTCGGTAAATTGAAAAATTCTAAGACTCGTTTCATTTATCTCATATGAAATGGAAACTCATGTAAGATCCTATATACACACACGTTAAATGGTTGATACATCCAAAACACTTACTTTCGTCTTTTGTGTATGACCACTGCTGCGACGATAATCAGTAATACCACACCCCCTACACCGGCTAGTATCGGCCAGTTATTAGCCGTCCAGCTCTGAAATAGACATGTAAATACACCCAACGTGATGTCTGTGACATTAACTAATTGTCTTTATGTTATAATTAATTTGATTGAAACTCTTTAATATCTACAAATATATAACTTAAATAAGTACTTATATCTAATGCGCCAAGATTAATGATGCAGGAAGTCACCTGTTAGGATTGAATGCCAAATTGCTCGTTTAATTGTGTTTGATTTTTCTACAATTTCTTTAACTTAAATACTCGACGAAAACGTATTCGTACATACGCATAACATGAAAATAAGTACCTGATTCCCCTTGTTAGCGTTTGCGTTCGATGGTCCAGCCGCTTTAATGGTTGGCTTTGCAGTCTGTGACGTCCTGGAAGTCATACCTATATTCCCGGGTGTCGAGGTCGCTACAAAGGCTGTAGTGGGTACCACTGGTCTTTCTGTATTTGTCGTTGAACTAACCAAACCATGTCTACTACTACGAACACTTTTGCTTGTCGTTGTGGTTGGTTCATACGTTGTAGAAACAACATCGCTTTTGATATTGCTGAATTTGGAAGCCGTATATTGTTTTGAAGTCGGCAGCGTGGTCGATCGGTGCTTTGACGTGGATGGCGTAGTTAGGGTTTGTTTTGACGTGGATGGCGTAGTTAGGGTTTGTTTTGACGTGGATAACGTTTGCTCATGTGTGGCCATTTGAGGCGTTGAGGTCTGTGTAATTTTACTGACACCTTCCGATTTTTGAGGTTTTAGTTCTGACATTGACGTCATCTCGACAGAAATGTCTTTGGTATTCAAGTGACTGTATTCTTTAGAAGTGGTTTCATAGACACGATGATCCGTTGTAGATTGTATATCGTCCGAACAGTTTGTGCCACCCCACCCTTCCATACACTTACATACGTAACTCCCATTAGTGTTAAGACACGATCCATGATGGCAGATAATCGTCTGTTTACATTCGTCTATATCCACGTCACAGTGACGTCCTGACCATCCACTCCTACAGACACATTCAAACGATCCGATATTGTTGTGACAAGTAGCCTCGTTGTGGCAAGGGTTGATTTGACATTCATCTACATCCACCTCGCATGTACTCCCCCGCCAACCTTTGGTACACCTACACTTATAGCCGCCGTCAGTATTGGTACACGTGGCGTTGTTTTTACACACGTGTTTATCGCATTCATCTACGTCAGATGTGCAGTTATCTCCTCTCCATCCAGTCAAACAGGAACAATTATAGCCGCCCTCGGTATTGTGACACGTCGCGTTATTTCTACACACTTTCGGAGTCATTTGACATTCGTTTACATCATGGCCACAATTCATACCCGTCCAGCCTTGCCTACAGTGACACGTATAATTACCATCTACATTGTTACAGATGCCCCGATGTTGACAAGGATTATGTTGACACTCGTTGATGTCAGTTTGACACTTGTTGCCTGTCCAACCGTTAGAACAGCTACATGCGAAGCTCCCTTGTGAATTTTGACAAGTTCCACCATGTTGACAAGGATTTTGGTGACATTCATCGATGTCGGTTTGACACTTGTTGCCTGACCAGCCATGAGAACAATGACAGGTATAGCTGCCTTTGGAATTTCGACACGTGCCACCATGTTGACAAGGATTAATAGGGTGGCATTCGTTGACGTCAGTATCACACAGGTTGCCCGTCCAACCATGAGGACAGTTACACGTGAAGTTTCCGTCGGTGTTATTGCACGTGCCGCCATGCTGACAGGGATGAGATTGACACTCGTTGATGTCGGTTTGACACGTGTCACCAGTCCATCCAACAGTACAATTACATGTAAAGCCACCACCGATATTATTACATATTCCTCCATGTTTGCATATGACTTTGTTATTACACTCATTCAAGTCGTTTTCACATGTATTCCCTGTCCATCCTTTTACACAAGAACACGCGAAGCCACCGTGAGTATTTGAACAGGTACCACCATGAAGACAGATATTATTTGTTTTACATTCATCGACGTCCTCTGAACAGTTTTTTCCAGTCCAATTTTTTGAACAATTACAATGGTAGCCACCATCGATGTTTCTGCAGTGTCCGTGATTTAAACAAGGATTGTGTGAGACACATTCATCTATATCCTCCTCGCATGTCCTCCCCCGCCAACCTTTGGTACAACTACACTTATAGCCGCCGACAGTATTGGTACACGTGGCGTTGTTTTTACACACGTGATTATCGCATTCATCTACGTCAGATGTGCAGTTATCTCCTCTCCATCCAGTCAAACAGGAACAATTATAGCCGCCCTCGGTATTGTGACACGTCGCGTTATTTCTACACACTTTCGGAGTCATTTGACATTCGTTTACATCATGGCCACAATTCCAACCCGTCCAGCCTTGCCTACAGTGACACGTATAATTACCATCTACATTGTTACAGGTGCCCCGATGTTGGCAAGGATTATGTTGACACTCGTTGATGTCAGTTTGACACTTGTTGCCTGTCCAACCGTTAGAACAGCTACATGCGAAGCTCCCTTGTGAATTTTGACAAGTTCCACCATGTTGACAAGGATTTTGGTGACATTCATCGATGTCGGTTTGACACTTGTTGCCTGACCAGCCATGAGAACAATGACAGGTATAGCTGCCTTTGGAATTTCGACACGTGCCACCATGTTGACAAGGATTAATAGGGTGGCATTCGTTGACGTCAGTATCACACAGGTTGCCCGTCCAACCATGAGGACAGTTACACGTGAAGTTTCCGTCGGTGTTATTGCACGTGCCGCCATGCTGACAGGGATGAGATTGACACTCGTTGATGTCGGTTTGACACGTGTCACCAGTCCATCCAACAGTACAATTACATGTAAAGCCACCACCGATATTATTACATATTCCTCCATGTTTGCATATGACTTTGTTATTACACTCATTCAAGTCGTTTTCACATGTATTCCCTGTCCATCCTTTTACACAAGAACACGCGAAGCCACCGTGAGTATTTGAACAGGTACCACCATGAAGACAGATATTATTTGTTTTACATTCATCGACGTCCTCTGAACAGTTTTTTCCAGTCCAATTTTTTGAACAATTACAATGGTAGCCACCATCGATGTTTCTGCAGTGTCCGTGATTTAAACAAGGATTGTGTGAGACACATTCATCTATATCCTCCTCGCATGTCCTCCCCCGCCAACCTTTGGTACAACTACACTTATAGCCGCCGACAGTATTGGTACACGTGGCGTTGTTTTTACACACGTGATTATCGCATTCATCTACGTCAGATGTGCAGTTATCTCCTCTCCATCCAGTCAAACAGGAACAATTATAGCCGCCCTCGGTATTGTGACACGTCGCGTTATTTCTACACACTTTCGGAGTCATTTGACATTCGTTTACATCATGGCCACAATTCCAACCCGTCCAGCCTTGCCTACAGTGACACGTATAATTACCATCTACATTGTTACAGGTGCCCCGATGTTGGCAAGGATTATGTTGACACTCGTTGATGTCAGTTTGACACTTGTTGCCTGTCCAACCGTTAGAACAGCTACATGCGAAGCTCCCTTGTGAATTTTGACAAGTTCCACCATGTTGACAAGGATTTTGGTGACATTCATCGATGTCGGTTTGACACTTGTTGCCTGACCAGCCATGAGAACAATGACAGGTATAGCTGCCTTTGGAATTTCGACACGTGCCACCATGTTGACAAGGATTAATAGGGTGGCATTCGTTGACGTCAGTATCACACAGGTTGCCCGTCCAACCATGAGGACAGTTACACGTGAAGTTTCCGTCGGTGTTATTGCACGTGCCGCCATGCTGACAGGGATGAGATTGACACTCGTTGATGTCGGTTTGACACGTGTCACCAGTCCATCCAACAGTACAATTACATGTAAAGCCACCACCGATATTATTACATATTCCTCCATGTTTGCATATGACTTTGTTATTACACTCATTCAAGTCGTTTTCACATGTATTCCCTGTCCATCCTTTTACACAAGAACACGCGAAGCCACCGTGAGTATTTGAACAGGTACCACCATGAAGACAGATATTATTTGTTTTACATTCATCGACGTCCTCTGAACAGTTTTTTCCAGTCCAATTTTTTGAACAATTACAATGGTAGCCACCATCGATGTTTCTGCAGTGTCCGTGATTTAAACAAGGATCGTGTGAGACACATTCATCTATATCCTCCTCGCATGTACTCCCCCGCCAACCTTTGGTACACCTACACTTATAGCCGCCGACAGTATTGGTACACGTGGCGTTGTTTTTACACACGTGATTATCGCATTCATCTACGTCAGATGTGCAGTTATCTCCTCTCCATCCAGACAAACAGGAACAATTATAGCCACCACCGGTATTGTGACACGTCGCGTTATTTCTACAAACTCTCGGAGTCATTTGACACTCGTTTACATCATGGCCACAATTCAAACCCGTCCAGCCTTGCCTACAGTGACACGTATAATTACCATCTACATTGTTACAGGTGCCCCGATGTTGGCAAGGATTATGTTGACACTCGTTGATGTCAGTTTGACACTTGTTGCCTGTCCAACCGTTAGAACAGCTACATGCGAAGCTCCCTTTGGAATTTTGACAAGTTCCATCATGTTGACAAGGATTTTGGTGACATTCATCGATGTCGGTTTGACATTTGTTGCCTGACCAGCCATGAGAACAATGACAGGTAAAGCTACCTTTGGAATTTCGACACGTGCCACCATGTTGACAAGGATTAGAATGACATTCGTTGACGTCAGTATCACACAGGTCGCCCGTCCAACCATGAGGACAGGTACACGTGAAGTTTCCGTCGGTATTGATGCACGTGCCGCCATGTTGACAGGGATGAGATTGACACTCGTTGAAGTCGGTTTGACACGTGTCACCAGTCCATCCAACAGTACAATTACATGGAAAGCCATCAACGATATGAATACGTTTTCCTCCATTTTTACATATCGCTTTGTTATTACACTCATTCACGTCGTTTTCACATGTATTTCCTGTCCGTCCTTTTACACAAGAACACGCGAAGCCACCGTGAGTATTTAAACAGGTCCCACCATGAAGACAGATACTATCCGTTTTACATTCATCGACGTCCTCTGAACAGTTTTTTCCAGTCCAATTTTTTGAACAATTACAATGGTAGCCACCATCGATGTTTCTGCAGTGTCCGTGATTTAAACAAGGATTGTGTGAGAAACACTCATCTATATCCTCCTCGCATGTACTCCCCCGCCAACCTTTGGTACAACTACACTTATAGCCGCCATCGGTATTGGTACACGTGGCGTTGTTTTTGCACACGTGCTTATCGCATTCATCTACGTCAGATGTGCAGTTATCTCCGCTCCATCCAGACAAACAGGAACACGTATAGCCGCCCTCGGTATTGTGACACGTCGCGTTATTTCGACACACTTTCGGAGTCATTTGACATTCGTTTACATCCTGGCCACAATTCCAACCCGTCCAGCCTTGCACCATCGATGTTTCTGCAGTGTACGTGATTTAAACAAGGATTGTGTGAGAAAAACTCATCTATATCCTCCTCGCATGTCCTCCCCCGCCAACCTTTGGTACACCTACACTTATAGCCGCCGACAGTATTGGTACACGTGGCGTTGTTTTTACCCACGTGCTTATCGCATTCATCAACGTCAGATGTGCAGTTATCTCCGCTCCATCCAGACAAACAGGAACAAGTATAGCCGCCCTCGGTATTGTGACACGTCGCGTTATTTCTACCCTCTTTCGGAGTCATTTGACATTCGTTTACATCCTGGCCACAATTCCAACCCGTCCAGCCTTGCACCATCGATGTTTCTGCAGTGTCCGGGATTTAAACAAGGATTGTGTGAGACACATTCATCTATATCCTCCGCGCATGTCCTCCCCCGCCAACCTTTGGTACACCTACACTTATAGCCGCCGACAGTATTGGTACACGTGGCGTTGTTTTTACCCACGTGCTTATCGCATTCATCAACGTCAGATGTGCAGTTATATCCACTCCATCCAGACAAACAGGAACAAGTATAGCCACCACCGGTATTGTGACACGTCGCGTTATTTCTACTCACTTTCGGAGTCATTTGCCATTCGTTTACATCATGGCCACAATTCCAACCCGTCCAGCCTTGCCTACAGTGACACGTATAATTACCATCTACATTGATACAGGTGCCTCGATGTTGACAAGGATTAAGTTGACACTCGTTGATGTCGGTTTGACACTTGTTTCCAGTCCATCCATTAGAACAATCCCACGTGAAACTGCCGTTAAAATTGTGGCATGTTGCGCCATGTAAACAGGGATTGGATTGACACTCGTTGATGTCGGTTTGACACGTGTCACCAGTCCATCCAACAGTACAATTACATGTAAAGCCATCAACGATATTAATACATTTTCCTCTATTTTTACATATCGCTTTGTTATTACACTCATTCACGTCGTTTTCACATGTATTTCCTGTCCGTCCTTTTACACAAGAACACGCGAAGCCACCGTGAGTATTTAAACAGGTCCCACCATGAAGACAGATATTATTTGTTTTACATTCATCGACGTCCTCTGAACAGTTTTTTCCAGTCCAATTTTTTGAACAATTACAATGTTAGCCACCATCGATGTTTCTGCAGCGTCCGTGATTTAAACAAGGATTGTGTGAGAAACATTCATCTATATCCCATCGATGTTTCTGCAGTGTCCGTGATTTAAACAAGGATTGTGTGAGAAACATTCATCTATATCCTCCTCGCATGTACTCCCTCGCCAACCTTTGGTACAACTACACTTATAGCCGCCGTCGGTATTGGTACACGTGGCGTTGTTTTTACACACGTGCTTATCGCATTCATCAACGTCAGATGTGCAGTTATCTCCACTCCATCCAGACAAACAGGAACAAGTATAGCCACCACCGGTATTGTGACACGTCGCGTTATTTCTACACACTTTCGGAGTCATTTGACATTCGTTTACATCATGGCCACAATTCCAACCCGTCCAGCCTTGCCTACAGTGACACGTATAATTACCATCTACATTGTTACAGGTGCCCCGATGTTGGCAAGGATTATGTTGACACTCGTTGATGTCAGTTTGACATTTGTTTCCTGTCCAACCGTTAGAACAGCTACATGCGAAGCTCCCTTGTGAATTTTGACAACTTCCACCATGTTGACAAGGATTAGGGAGACATTCGTTGACATCAGTATCACACAGGTCGCCCGTCCAACCATGAGGACAGTCACACGTAAAGCTACCGTTTGTATTTTGGCATGTGCCGCCGTGTTGACAAGGATTCTGTTGGCATTCGTTGACGTCGGTTTCACAAAAGTGTCCTGTCCAGCCAACAGTGCAATTACACCTGATACTGCCATTAGTAACAGAACAGGTGGCGTTGTTTTTACACAGATGTTCTGCACATGTAATCATATGTGAAAAACTCGTGCAGTTATGTCCGCTCCATCCAGATTTGCAAATACATTCATAACTACCATTTTTGTTTTTACAAGTTGCGTTATTTTTACACACGTTTGGAGTATCAAGGCATTCATTCACATCAATTTCACAATTCCATCCGGTCCATCCGGTCGTACACTGACAGGTATAGTTACCGTCATTGTTGTTACACGTGCCGCCATGGTGACATGGAACATTTTGACACTCATCGATGTCATGTTCGCAGAATTTTCCCTCCCAACCTTTGATGCATTCACAACTAAAGTTACCGTTACCGTTGTGACACTCCCCGTGGTTGGTACAAATTGTCGTGTTTTTACACTCGTCTACGTCTGTTTCACATTTCGTTCCCGTCCAACCATGCACACAGGAACACGTAAACCCGCCTACGTTATTAGTGCACGATCCGCCGTGCTGACAAGGTGTCTGTGTTGTACATTCATCGACATCTTGTGAACAGTTTCTGCCTTTCCAGTGCTTGGTACAGTTACACCGGTAGCTTCCTGGCGTGTTGTTACACTGTCCGTTATTAAGACAGGGGCGAATGGTTAGACACTCATTGGTATCGTCTGAACAGTTCTGTCCGCCCCAACCACTATCACAGTTACACACGTAGCTTCCATTGGTGTTAAGACACGATCCATGATGACACATTTTTGTCAGTTTACATTCATCTCTACCCACGCCACAGTGATGTCCTGCCCAGCCACTCCTACAGACACACCTATACGATCCGGCGTTGTTTTGACAAGTAGCCCCATTGTGACAAGGGCTGTTACGACATTCGTCTTTGTCACGCTCACAAGTATTACCCTGCCAACCCTCTTTACACGTACAGTTAAAGCCACCCCCAGTATTGGTACAGGTGGCGTTGTGTTTACACACGTGTTCGTCACATTCATTGATATCTGTCGAGCAGTTAACACCTTTCCAACCAGTCTTACATGTACATTTATACCTGCCGGGATTATTGGTACATGTTCCACCATTTTGACATAAATTATGTATAGTATGACATTCATTGACATCCTCCGAACAGCTCCATCCAGTCCAGGCGGTATTACACTGACACGTGAAATTTCCGTCAGTGTTGTGACATGTGCCTCCATGTTTACAGGGATTATGTTTACACTCATCTACGTCTGTATTACACTGGCTACCTGCCCACCCTGTATTACACTGACACGTGTAAGATCCGATATTGTTCACACAATGCGCGTTTTTGTGTGGACAAGTTACGTTGGTACATTCATTTATATCATTTTCACAATTCTGTCCACTAAATCCGTGACATGAACACGTGTACGACCCAACAGTGTTATTACAGGTACCGCCATGTTGACATGGATTTTGTTGACATTCGTCGACATCTTGTGAACAGTTTTGTCCTGTGAAGCCGTGACAGGAGCACGTGTATGACCCTCGTGTGTTGTGACACGTGCCTCCGTGCTGACAGGGATTGTTTGGCTGACACTCGTCTATGTCACGTTCACAGTTATGGCCATGAAATCCGTGACACGTGCATATGTAAGATCCGACTGTGTTATTACAAGTACCGCCATGTTGACAGGGATTGTGTTGACATTCGTCGACATCTTGTGAACAGTTTTTCCCCGTCCAGCCAGTATTACAGCCACACTGGTAGGACCCATGTCTGTTGGTACAGAGAAGTGTACCAGGTCCGTGACAGTAGTGTTCCTTACACTCGTCTATGTCGTGACAGTCACTCCCCGTGTAACCTGTGTGGTATATTCATCACCTCATTTCAAGACAATCATACAATAATGGACTTGTGCTATGATTATTAATATGATGTGAAATGAACTTGATATTAAAGAAAACGATATGAATCTGTGAACATAATATTGACCCAGGCGAGGACGAGGTTAATATAACTTTTTCAGGTCCATATCACATCATGATCAACATCACAGAAGTCTATACACTTAACTCTTTAATTTTATGCTTCAGCAGTAAATCTATTTAAAAAAAGTTTGAATGTGATGTTTTCTGTCATGTGGTGGTTTTTTTGCAGGTTTCAAATTGTATATCTTACCCAGAGAAAAAGTGCTGACCAATACAATATTATTATTTTTTTGTTCTAAATGAGTGTCAAACAGCTATTTATAAACGCTACAACTGTAGGGGATTCCCCTAGAGCTATATTTAAAAATCGATATTCACCGGAAACCGATCTACGTGAGTTTTTGTAAACTGATCACTTTCAATCAATCCGGTCAATGTGATTGCGAGAAAAAAAGTACATTATGAGTATGATTATTATTGTCTTAATACACTTAATGACGCAAATTATGTATCACGTTTTTCAAAATATTAGGTTTCTCAAAATTGTAGTTTAATGGAAGTTATAAAATTAAATTCAGTTAGCTTTGAGCAAGGTAAACCATACTCTAGTTGCAAAGGAAAAATAAATAATGCTTATAAACACTAGAGTCGAATCATACGATTCGGATTCTTATTTGTTCGTTTGTCAGTCTTTTAGACATGATGAGATCGGTTGTGCAGTTGTTTCTTTAATTTCACAGTTCAAAACACTTAAAGCAATACTGATGTCAATATTTGGATGTCCGCTTCATGATGCTATGTAACCTAATATACTCACCAGATTGACAGATCGTGGCGCCAGTATCTGGGTCACATGCCCTATGTCCGCTGGCTGTACACTGTACGTCACAATTCCTCCCGTACCTATTGGCGCCACACCAGACCAACAACCTTAGGCTCAGCCTGAAACATTACATCATGTTCCAATCAATCAAGTTTTATAGAAATACTTGAGTATTCCAGATATCTCAGTTAATATAACAACAAAGTCAAAATATAATAACGGAGACTGGATTACACGTATCCGACATATTTCAGTAAACACAGCAGTTAATTTTAACAGACAAATAACATACTAGGTTAAACGACTAGGTTACAAGGTAGTTGTAATAACAGGGAGATAACTTGGTTAAACGAAGGTTAGATGTAATTATAGGGAGATAACAAGGTTAAACGAAGGTAAGATGTAATTATAGGGAGATAACTAGGTTAAACGAAGGTAAGATGTAATTATAGGGAGATAATTAAGTTAAACGAAGGTTAAATGTAATTATAGGGAGATAACTAGGTTAAACGAAGGTTAGATGAGATTATAGGGAGATAACTAGGTTAAACGAAGTTTAGATGAGATTATAGGGAGATAACTAGGTTACACGAAGGTAAGATGTAATTATAAGGAGATAACTGGGTTATACGAAGGTTAGATGTAATTATAGGGAGATAACTTGGTTATACGAAGGTTAGATGTAATTATAAGGAGATAACTAGGTTAAACGAAGGTAAGATGTAATTATAGGGAGATAACTAAGTTAAACGAAGGTTAAATGTAATTATAGGGAGATAACTAGGTTAAACGAAGGTTAGATGAGTTTATAGGGAGATAACTAGGTTAAACGAAGGTTAGATGAGATTATAGGGAGATAACTAGGTTACACGAAGGTAAGATGTAATTATAAGGAGATAACTGGGTTATACGAAGGTTAGATGTAATTATAGGGAGATAACTTGGTTATACGAAGGTTAGATGTAATTATAAGGAGATAACTAGGTAAAACGAAGGTAAGATGTAATTTGTGTTTTGGTAAGAACAGTATGTCTCAGATGATTCTCTGTGTGACTCATAGAATTTTCCCCTACCTCGAGGCTATGAAAGAGGAATCCAACCCGTGGGGTGATATTTTTTGGTTGTCAACCAAAAGAATCACCCCGAGGGTTGGATATTTCTCTGCTACACCCTCAAGTTAGGGGATGGTATTTTTTTCTTCCATTCTATTATTTCAGTCACAATTTCACCGACAGTAGTCTGTTTGTAAACAAAAACACTTCTGGGGTATGAATATCGTGATTCACTTTTGATGCCGTCAAAATTACCGTTGACACGTTTTTAAAATGACATCACTATTAAACACGTGCTTAGCGGCACGAGGTTATCTCTCCCTAGGGAGTGACGAGCTGGTCATTTCCGGCTGAAACGGGAGACACACCTGTGAAGGGTGGGAGAAATTTATTTTAATGATAAGAGCATTATAAAAAAAAAAACCTGACATATACATGTAAGCCAAATCCACTCTACTAGTTTGTTATAACTAATGCATTGGTTATTAATGACGCCATAACAATGTGTATCTACTCGTTTCAGCTAGAGTTTGTAAGCTAACGGATACCTGACGTGATCTTGGAGCAGAACTGATACCGAGGCGGCGTTTGACAGATCCCAATACCCGGGGGTCAGATCCTTTTTTAACGTAAGGGTATCTATGACGTCATACGTATCGCCATCATCAGCGTCTCTCGCCTCGACGTGAATATACGTATTGTTCTGAAATGGGAAATATATATATATATACCAAGATGCCTCTAGGGTAAATGAAATATATATATAGATTTTTCAGAGTATCCTCCTGATCATCAAATGACAAATAACAACCATCAGACCGGGATTGAAGACTTCTGATGTTTTCAAACTAGCATTGCTTACAATTTATGTTATCAATTATATCAGGTTCTGTAATCCGGCTAATGTTTGGGTTTAATTTGGCGTGTTTCGGTATTCTGACTTATATTTGCGATGGTTTAATTTGGTATGTTTCGGTATTCTGGCCAATGTTTGCGATGGTTTAATTTGACGTGTTTCTGTAATCCGGCTTATGTTTACGATGGTTTTATTTTGCGTGTTTCCGTATTCTGGCTAATGTTTGCGATGGTTTAACTTTGCGTGTTTCTGTATTCTGACTAATGTTTGCGATGGTTTTGTTTGGCGTGTTTCTGTATTCTGGCTAATGTTTACGATGGTTTAATTTGCGTGTTTCTGTATTCTGACTAATGCTTGCGATGGTTTTATTTGGCGTGTTTCTGTAATCCGGCTTATGTTTACGATGGTTTTATTTTGCGTGTTTCTGTAATCCGGCGTATGTTTACGATGGTTTTATTTTGCGTGTTTCCGTATTCTGGCTAATGTTCGCGATGGTTTAACTTTGCGTGTTTCTGTATTCTGACTAATGTTTGCGATGGTTTTGTTTGGCGTGTTTCTGTATTCTGGCTAATGTTTGCGATGGTTTAATTTGCGTGTTTCTGTATTCTGACTAATGCTTGCGATAGTTTTATTTGGCGTGTTTCTGTAATCCGGCTTATGTTTACGATGGTTTATTTTGAGTGTTTCCATATTCTGGCTAATGTTTGCGATGGTTTTATTTTGCGTGTTTCTGTATTCTGGCTAATGTTTCCGATGGTTTAAATTGGCGTGTTTCTGTATTCTGGCTAATGTTTGCGATGGATTACTTTTGCGTGTTTCTGTATTCTGGCTAATGTTTGCGATGGTTTTATTTTGCGTGTTTCTGTATTCTGGCTAATGTTTGTGATGGTTTTATTTTGCGTGTTTCTGCATTCTGGCTAATGTTTGTGATGGTTTAATTTTGCGTGTTTCTGTATTCTGGCTAATTTTCTATTTCAATAAATTTTATTGTCAAGGGACAAATGGATTGGGCAGCAGGCATAGCCTATTTAAGCCCTTTCCAAACATAGTAACAGACAGTGGTGCAAGCGAAGACATAGACATTAGAACACATACAAACACATATAAACAAGTTGGTATTATCAAATTAATAATCAAATTAGGGGAAACAACTACTAATACTCATTTTTATTATAATTGAATCTAATGGTTTAAATTCTTCCCTTTAATTTTGATATTGAAAAGACATATAAAACATATACCGGTATATATATGTATACATATTATGAAGAGAAAAGAAAAATAATTTGTTGATGGAGCTGCATGTATAAACATTTGATGGGATTAAATTACCGCACCCAACAGATACAGGCCAAAAAGTCCGTTGTATCACACAAGGCCATCCACTGATGAGTTTGGAAATTTAATCCCACCAAATAGTTTAATATATGCATATTAAACACAGGTAAGATGTATAATTAACATGTTGTAAAGCTTTATATTCTTATTTATGTAGTTGTCACCCTTGAGAGATATCCTGCAGGGAAATAATAGTTGTCCCGCCTCCGGACGCAGATTTCCGGGGTTAACTCCGGGGTTTTTTCTGAGCTCGATGAAGGGGAATCTCTGAGACATGTACGTTTTTCAATAGGGGTTCTGTATTTTTCGCAGAGTACTGAAAAGTTTGTGATGTTTATGTTATGAATGTCCATTGCTTGGTATACATGTATATGCTGTCTTAATGTCTGATTAAACGCCCACCGCCTACGTCCTCACGGCGAGCTAGCGGCAAATTGAACATTTGAGTTGTGTCGGTTTTTTTCAAGTAGCGGAGTGAAGCGAGACGTCCAATGTCTAACGTGTTCATTTGTAGTGTTACAACGAGAAGACCCATGTCAAACGTGTTCATTTGTAGTGTTACAGCGAGAAGACCGATGTCTAACGTGTTCATTTGTAGTGTTACAGCGAGAAGATCGATGTCTAACGTGTTCATTTGTAGTGTTACAGCGAGAAGACCCACATCTAACGTGTTAATTTGTAGTGTCACTGTACAGTGAGAAGACCCATGTCTAACGTGTTCATTTGTAGTGTTACAACGAGAATACTCATTTGTAACGTGTGCTAAGGAGCCTATAAAACTCTTGAACACGTCATACATATTTTAGCTACAACAACAAAACATTAACCAGTGTTTCGTGTAAACAAACCATGTCAGAATATAATTCAAACTACACGGTCACAGCCAACCCTGGCCTCAGTCGGAAACTAAATGACGTCATTAAATAGCCAAAGCTCCGTATTGACTCTTTGTGTCTGTGAGTTAAATAAGAAATACATCTTTCTTCATGAAATGCAAGTGAATGATTATAGCCAATCATACTATCAAATAGTTTCGTACAGGTTTATGGTTCAAGTATTCGGCTGTGGCGACGAATGTAGGGCTGAAAGTATCTTGACGAAATCAAAATATGTTGTCTGCACCAATGACAATACATGCTATCATTGTATTTTCCTTCTTCTACCTTGTTTAACAGAAATTTTGTTTCTCTTATTTGACAGTTCTACTGGCTGCCTATGTCGAAAGCTTGGTCCTGTTTGACTTCAACTGATAAACAAATAATTGATAAACAAATAACTGATAAACAAATAATAACGGGATGTTAAGTATGTAACAAGACAGCGTTCTGTATCACCTACCCAGGTCCACGTGTCCGTAACTGAAATGTACGTAGATGCAAAATCCAACTGGTTGGTAGCCTGTTTTACACGTAAATCTCCACAACTGGCGAGCTGGTTAGTGTCTGGTCTGACTTTTGTGTTGATACAGCTCCCAGTTCCGGCGTTGTGTGGGTCGCTGTGTAAAACAATCGGTATATCACGTGACGTTGAGATGTTAACAAAAGTCAAAATAAAAGGAATATTTTATATATCACATACCACTTGATAGAAATCATACAAAGATAGTATGGTTACGATTTCAGTACAGCACATGAGAGAGCGAGATATTCAGCCAATTAAAATACTTCAGGACTTTTGACAGCGTTGAACTAAGAAGCATTCGTAATTATTGGGTAAAGATTTCTGTTCGATGACAACAACGTTATACAATGTAGTAACAAGTGGCATTTAAAACAAATATACAAAACATTGAGATAAAGTACAACGACGGAATAAAAACAATGCTGAGGAATAACAGAATCAAGACTTTAAATGAGCGAGCATATACATGTTTGTCTTGAGGAATGAAAATGGAAATAAATACCTATTATAGCTAGAACGGATCTCAACTTATTAAAGTTGTAATTGAACTGGGTTTAATCCGATTTAACCCAAAACTAAATACGGAACAAAAACGATCGAGTATTTAACTGCAATGCATAACTAATATAAATGGATCTGATTAATAAACTATAACGGATATTACTTGTTTAGTCCGCCATCATAACAATTATAACGGATATTGCTTGTTTAGTCCGCCATCATAACAACTATAACGTTATACACTTCGACCTGAACAAATCTAAACTGATTGATGTAAACTACGACATATCATTGTTGTATCCGATAAGGTACTTACTTATTGACACAGATCCTGAAATGTGTGTCACACGTGTCGGTATCACAATGAGGTAGACTGCCGCCGTCACAACATTTCCTGACTGTTGTTCCATTAGTTTCACTGGAACGATCAGTGTTTGTGTAGGTTTGAATTTTAACCGCAAAAATCGCAGCTACGGCCATCTAATTAAATTATAGAAAGAAAAATACAATCTATGGTCATTCATATTTTGCAACATATACCTATTTAACTAAATAGATGATGTTTCACTTTATTCTGAGTTATTTCTTCTATACAATTATGAAGCTAGAAATATCAGTAAACCCCACGCAGGGTTCACATATTTTGTCTCATATCCGATTGGATAAGTTATACATTGATTAAATAAAGGTATTTTTAATGTGACCAGACAATTTGTACCGAACAGTCGACAACTACAGGTATCTACATACATGTACCAAGTGTGTTGTGATCATAAATTGCGTTCATGTTGTATTTTTTTTCTAGATCAATTATCAAACTTTCAACTGAAAATCTATTTCACATAACACAAACAATAATATCGTAAAACAGAGCTTTCAACTTATATAGTCCTTCGTTGGATTCGGTGCTTGTTGTATGTCTACAGGACAACACTTCAACTAACACAGTCCTTGGTTGGAGTCGGTGCTTGTTGTTTGCGTACAAGGCAACACTTCAACAATAAACTGTAACTCCATCTCCACTTGTCCCCCGTCCCCAGACACCAAGCTTCATTCCCGCTAAGAAACCTCCTTGGTCACTTTGTTTTGTATATACAGTATCATTGAGAGGATAAATTGGATTACGTACCCCTTTGTGGTAGTTGTTCAGTGTCGTTGGGACAAGTTTCAGGCTCCCTGTGTTCCTGTATCCCTCTGTGGCTAACGCCGCCTGTATAACTATGGGCTCCACACTTCTGTTGTCACACTTCGCAATGAAACCGAGCCTGATAATGGCAATCATTGAGTGAGGTTTAGCATGGTACTATCTAATTTACACCAGACAGTAATTTTAACAAAATGGTAAAGATGGTAAAAAAAAGCAACAATCACATAAAACACATGACGACTCATACCCATTTATAATATATATTTTATTTATTTGACATTATTATTGCAGCTTATATTTATCACCATTGTTTGTATGGATGCTTGTGTCTACTTGTGGTATTCTTATTTTGAGTTTTTCAAATTCCCAAAAAATGCCGATTAATATATTTAATAAATTGAATATACCAAGTATTTACCTAGGTTTTAACCCATGCTTTTCACTTATGAAAAATATCCGTATTCTGCCAGATTCGTGAAAGATGTGTGGTACAAACAATTGCTATTTCTTACATTTGAAAACTTCCTACAATGACGAAAAAACTACTACATCATCATAGCAGTTGGGGATATCATAGGGTAATATTTGGCTCAATGACACATCGCTTAACAACAAGGTTGCGCGCCAATTAAATGGGGCTACTCAACATAATTGATCGTTTTTGTTATAATTTGGAAAGATTTGCTAACATAAATGATGTCAATGGTGTAGGTAATTGATACTATAGTGAATCAACAGAAAAGCTTCGGCTTCGTGCGGTGAATGGAGAGTGCTGTTCTAATTGGTTAATACTAACAGTGATGTTTTCAAACTGTACATTACATATATATTTCTGCCAAATTGTGTAAGATATTAGTTTTATCAGTTTAACAAAATTACATATCTTACTGCCGAAAATGGTAATAAATATATCTAATAATGCAAAAAGAATATAAAGCAATGGAATGAAGTTGATAAATTAATTGGTACATGTAAACGAATTAGTGTAAATATATATCCATTGGTAACGTGATGTCGTTGACGACTCACTATAAATGTTGTCACTTATTGATGAGTCATACGGTAATCAAGTGAGTATATGTAATACTTACCTTAAATAAACTGAAAAGTGGTTTATATAAAGTTATCATCGTGTCGCTTACCTTGAATAAGACCACAGAGACCGTTTCCCATAAAGTTGCATTGTATCACATACGTGTTGTTTAAGGAAGGCAGCAATGTTTCTTTGAAATGCCTGAATTGAGCTGGTGGAAGCCGATGTGTAGGATGTGTATCTAACGATAACCGGTTCTGAAACATCAGATTGCCAAATGTAGATTGTATTGTTCAGGTATTAAGGTAGATGTGTTACTGTCAATGATATACATTATATTTGGCATTATTTATTGTTTACGTTATTGTATATCTAGCACTGGAAGTAATACTTGATAGCACAGTATCTCAGGGACTGATTTATATAAATATGTTAAACATTGATACTACATACTGTAAGAAAAGATAAATAGTAGATAGATTTAAATATTTATATCAATCAATTCAGGATGTACACCTCTGAGAAGTAAAAAAATGCCCGTATTTTTTTTCTTTTTTCTTAAATGGATTTTTTGAAAAAGGAGTTAATGGCATATTAGAAAATGTAAATAAAAAATATGTCCGTGTGTTCGTTTTTGTGCTATGATCGGTCAAAGATACCAATATAACACACTAGTGTGATTTTAGGTGAATTGTTTGTTTTTTTTTCCATTTGCAGAACAAATTCATACAATTTCTTCCAAGTGTGTTATCAGATATGTATGAATGTTGTAGAATTGATAAAAATATTTTTTTTCTTTTCAATTGTGAAAGTAAAATTTCTTAATCTGATTCTTTCAACTGGGATTTAAGTTGCCCCTACCCCTTATTTTTTAATGAAAAAATACTTATTTTTTCACCATTGTTTGCAGATTAAACGCTTGATATAAAATGTTCTGCTATAAAACTTTTTTTAATATTTAATGAATCAAAAAACAAAGTTTCTTTTTCTTAAATAGCCACAAAAATCAGGGGTCCGTGTGCTTTTTTTTGTCCCATTATTATTTGTGTTATTTTTCACCTTTTTCGGGGTCAAAAATCAAAAGTGCTTTAGTTACACTAAATATGTAAAAAAAAAAAAAAAAAAAAATATATATATATAACTATCCAGTTTGTTGCATATTATTTTTATCATATTGAACATTATAAAGTTGTACAGCAAAATTGAACCTGCTACAATTAAAAATGGCGAAACAATGACAATTGAAGTCTAGTGTCAAAAAAGGTGAAATTTTGTCCTTTTGTGAAGCGCAAGAAATACACATTAATACACATTTTCAAAATGGCCGCCGAATTGTCTACAAACAACAGGCATCTAGTTTTTTTGACATATTTTTCAGATGCGTGTTTGCTATTAAACTTTATTTGTTATATTATTACAAAAACCTGTTACACCAGATCAAAACGTGACTTGAACGCAAAAAAAAATGTACCCTTACTGCTACATTGTAGATATATATTTAGCCTCGCTTATACATATACCCTGTCGATACAGACTTACCCTTACTGCTACATTGTAGATATATATTTACCCTCGCTTATACATATACCTTCTCGACACAGACTTACCCTTACTGGTACATTGTAGATATATATTTACCCTCGCTTATACATATACCCTGACGATACAGACTTACCCTTACTGCTACATTGTAGATATATATTTACCCTCGCTCGTACCCTTACTGCTACATTGTAGATATATATTTAGCCTCGCTTATACATATACCTTGTCGATACAGACTTACCCTTACTGCTACATTGTAGATATATATTTACCCTCGCTTATACATATACCTTGTCGATACAGACTAACCCCTATTTGTACATTGTAGGTATATATATATATCATCGTTGATAATGTACCTTGTCGATACAGACTTACCCTCATTTGAACACTGCAGACCCAAGTGACCGTGTTGACAAGAGACGTACGGGCTAGTCCCTGTGTAATGGATTTTACATCCGGGTCCCGTGTAACCCGAGTTACACCAGGCCTGCATGTGTATGGTTAGGCTGTAAAAACACAGTAAATGTATAAATTACAATATGTGATTTTGGTAATGTGGTCAACAAGTAATATTGGTAAAAAAAACTACCTCTTTGCACGTGTACAAGGAAAATAGTTCTCATAAAACTGTTTATAGCATTATTAGGTATCAGATGGATATAATAATAAGAACGTACAGGCAGAGCTAGAATGTTCCAAATCAAGAAAAGAAACTATGTTGAAAGGCAGACTTTTTATAATGTTTTGTTTAATGAAGTGAAAATTATCATCTGACTAAACAAGAAACTCGAAGAGAAGAATCTCAAGTATCGTAATGCTACGTTTACATAACATGTTCCCGGTGGCCACGATAATCACGTTTCAGGCCAACGTGGACAAAACGGGATGGACGTGAGATAACGAGGGGGGACCGGATGGGCCAACGTGACAGGCCGTGATTGCCGTGGTTGCCGGGCCAGATTTTTTAACTGCCAAAAAATTTGCCACGGCAGTCACGGTGCGGATGAGAAACCTGGTAGGCCGTAGTAAAACCGGGTGAACGCAACAAAACGTGACAGTACGTGATAGGCCGTAATATAACTTGGAGGCGGTTCGTATTGGGACGGGAAGCAAGTGTATTTCCCGGCATCTCACGGTCCTTTCAAGCTTTGTCAAGTTCTATCGCGTTTAGTGCGCGTTCTGTCACGGTTGGTTCACGGTTGCTGTGCGTTTTGTCCCGTTTTGCCACGTTTTGTCACGGTTCTTAATGCAAGCTAGGGTGTATGGTAGCTGTTTCGTCGCGTTCAATCCGGCGCGTCCCGGTGTTTGACGGTTTGCGGTCCCGGCGCGTTGCGCTCTACTACGGTCTGACACGGCGCGCGCGTGGTCTGGGAGGGAGTAAATAAAAGCCGAAATCCCACGACGCACTACGTTTCGTACACAAAATCTTCTTCATCTTGGGAATGCATGATGTTATCTCGTCGATTCGTCTCAGGATAATAATAATGATTGCTTTTGCTTGGGAGGCCTTCTTGGGCATAAACGTGCTCCAAAACTGCCCGGTGTCCACGTTTCATCCGTGGAAAGCCTTGACAGAACGTGTCGGACCTTCATCAAAACGTGAGAAACGTGAGGGACACCATCAGAACGTGACGGGCCTAAAGGGAGCATGCTCGCATTCGTGGTAGACCTCGGGCCGAACCGTAGTGCGCCTTGGAGCCTCCGGGACTTAGCAGCACTTTTCCCCCACGGCCTGTCACGGATACCGTGACAGACCGTGGGAAAACTTGCCAAGACTTGAATTCAGAGAAAAAATGGCCGAAATCCCACGGCGCACTTCGTTTCTGGCAAACGGGACTACCGTGGCTGCCGGGTACATAATGTAAACGTAGCATAGTACTTTCAAGTCACTCACGGACAACCCAGGTCGTTATCTGATTATAAAATTTAAAGGGTCAGACAGGAATCAAATGTTAATTGGCATTGTTTATCCACCTTGCTAACAATACAATTCTATGTAAACTAGAAATATCTGAAATACCGGAATACCGGTAGCTCGTAGAAAGATTCTTCTCAAAGTCCAAGGACTATCTTGTTGTTTTAAATAGCAGAACATTTCGTTTGTAGTCGCAGCAGGGTATGCGTTTTCTTAATCTAGCCATAAAACACGCGTATACAGTTGTTTATATCCCTAAATTAAATACATATAAGATATAACTGTCAGGCAAGTGTTCATTTCAAGGTGAAATAGACAAACGAAAGTTGTACTGTATCGCGATATTTTAACTGTATATGTTTTGCGTATTTTGCGCAAAAATCCAATTCCAAACAATTAAACAACCAAAAATATAACGACTATTAAACTATCACTCAAATAATCTTATCTGTAAAAATCGGCGAGTCCTGGTACATGTAGCCAAAGATGATTCTATCAGAGATGGGGGATATTAAATAGCTGAGTCAGCATTAACATCTTAATATACTCGTGGCTGTACCCTTATCCCCTTTTTGAATTGTATAGAATAGTATAGTCCGATACTGAGGGAAAAGGCGATTTTGATGACCAGTATATTTTACATTTTTTAGACTGTGCGTCAACTTGTTAATTTCATTTTAAACGCGTAGACAATCGCTGCTTTAACCACCTTAGTGACGATATTGTAGCTAACGACCATATTGTAGCTAACGACCATATTGTACCTAACGACCATATTTTAGCTAACGACCGTATTGTAGCTAACGACCATAATGTAGCTAACGACCATATTGTAGCTAACCACCATATTTTAGCTAACGACCGTATTGTAGCTAACGACCATATTGTAGCTAACGACCATGTTGTAGCTAACGACCATATTTTAGCTAACGACCGTATTGTAGCTAACGACCATATTGTAGCTAACGACCATGTTGTAGCTAACGACGATGTTGTAGCTAACGAACATATTGTAGCTAACGACCATATTGTAGCTAACGTCCATATTGTAGCTAACGACCATATTGTAGCTAAAGACCATATTGTAGCTAACGACCATGTTGTAGCTAACGACGATGTTGTAGCTAACGAACATATTGTAGCTAACGACCATATTGTAGCTAACGACCATGTTGTAGCTAACGACGATGTTGTAGCTAACGAACATATTGTAGCTAACGACCATATTGTAGCTAACCACCATATTTTAGCTAACGACCGTATTGTAGCTAACGACCATATTATAGCTAACCACCGTATTGTAGCTAACGACCATAATGTAGCTAACGACCATATTGTAGCTAACCACCATATTTTAGCTAACGACCGTATTGTAGCTAACGACCATAATGTAGCTAACGACCATATTGTAGCTATCGACCATATTGTAGCTAACGACCATATTTTAGCTAACGACCGTATTGTAGCTAACGACCATATTGTAGCTAACGACCATACTGTAGCGAACGACCATATTGTAGCTAACGACCATATTGTAGCTAACGGCCATATTTTAGCTAACGACCGTATTGTAGCTAACGACCATAATGTAGCTAACGACCATATTGTAGCTATCGACCATATTGTAGCTAACGACCATATTTTAGCTAACGACCGTATTGTAGCTAACGACCATATTATAGCTAACCACCGTATTGTAGCTAACGACCATAATGTAGCTAACGACCATATTGTAGCTAACGACCATATTGTAGCTAACGACCGTATTGTAGCTAACGACCATATTATAGCTAACGACCGTATTGTAGCTAACGACCATAATGTAGCTAACGACCATATTGTAGCTAACGACCATATTGTAGCTAACGACCATATTGTAGCTAACGACCATATTGTAGCTAACGACCATATTGTAGCTAACGACCATATTGTAGCTAACGACCATATTGTAGCTAACGACCATATTGTAGCTAACGACCATATTGTAGCTAACGACCATATTGTAGCTAACGACCATATTGTAGCTAACGACCATATTGTAGCTAACGACCATATTGTAGCTAACGACCATATTGTAGCTAACGACCATATTGTAGCTAACGACCATATTGTAGCTAACGACCATATTGTAGCTAACGACCATATTGTAGCTAACGACCATATTGTAGCTAACGACCATATTGTAGCTAACGACCATATTGTAGCTAACGACCATATTGTAGCTAACGACCATATTGTAGCTAACGACCATATTGTAGCTAACGACCATATTGTAGCTAACGACCATATTGTAGCTAACGACCATATTGTAGCTAACGACCATATTGTAGCTAACGACCATATTGTAGCTAACGACCATATTGTAGCTAACGACCATATTGTAGCTAACGACCATATTGTAGCTAACGACCATATTGTAGCTAACGACCATATTGTAGCTAACGACCATATTGTAGCTAACGACCATATTGTAGCTAACGACCATATTGTAGCTAACGACCATATTGTAGCTAACGACCATATTGTAGCTAACGACCATATTGTAGCTAACGACCATATTGTAGCTAACGACCATATTGTAGCTAACGACCATATTGTAGCTAACGACCATATTGTAGCTAACGACCATATTGTAGCTAACGACCATATTGTAGCTAACGACCATATTGTAGCTAACGACCATATTGTAGCTAACGACCATATTGTAGCTAACGACCATATTGTAGCTAACGACCATATTGTAGCTAACGACCATATTGTAGCTAACGACCATATTGTAGCTAACGACCATATTGTAGCTAACGACCATATTGTAGCTAACGACCATATTGTAGCTAACGACCATATTGTAGCTAACGACCATATTGTAGCTAACGACCATATTGTAGCTAACGACCATATTGTAGCTAACGACCATATTGTAGCTAACGACCATATTGTAGCTAACGACCATATTGTAGCTAACGACCATATTGTAGCTAACGACCATATTGTAGCTAACGACCATATTGTAGCTAACGACCATATTGTAGCTAACGACCATATTGTAGCTAACGACCATATTGTAGCTAACGACCATATTGTAGCTAACGACCATATTGTAGCTAACGACCATATTGTAGCTAACGACCATATTGTAGCTAACGACCATATTGTAGCTAACGACCATATTGTAGCTAACGACCATATTGTAGCTAACGACCATATTGTAGCTAACGACCATATTGTAGCTAACGACCATATTGTAGCTAACGACCATATTGTAGCTAACGACCATATTGTAGCTAACGACCATATTGTAGCTAACGACCATATTGTAGCTAACGACCATATTGTAGCTAACGACCATATTGTAGCTAACGACCATATTGTAGCTAACGACCATATTGTAGCTAACGACCATATTGTAGCTAACGACCATATTGTAGCTAACGACCATATTGTAGCTAACGACCATATTGTAGCTAACGACCATATTGTAGCTAACGACCATATTGTAGCTAACGACCATGTTGTAGCTAACGACGATGTTGTAGCTAACGAACATATTGTAGCTAACGACCATATTGTAGCTAACGACTATATCGATTTCGTGTCTGTGTAAATGAGTCAATACAGGAACATATTTCGTTTAAAGAAAGAGAAAACGGTTCATCATTTTATCGCCACAGCTGCGGGCTAAAATAGGAAAAAACGCTGTCTACCATGGTACACCTCAGATAATTCAAAGACATTGACATCTAAAAACCAAGTGTGCGGTATATAAAGATCACGTATTAGGTAGAAAGAGAAAGCTTAACTTTGACACAGACAACAACGTGGAAAGCCTTTATTAGTGAGTGAAACATGGATACTCGTGTAGAGGGAATTATTAGGATTTTCAAAAACTAAATCTGAAATATTTTTACGGTAGTCATATTTTAGCGCATAGTCCTACTTTGCCAAAAAATGACCAGGATAAATAAACTACGGCAATTTTCGAGAAATTCGCAAAATGAACTTGCGTAAAATATCCCGATTTACGGTAATGATTAACCTATCTGATCGATGTACTCCATTTAATCGATAAAAACGTTAATAATGAAATTATCTGGGTAATAGAGTTTTCTTTGTTGCTTGATATTGAACAATTGTTTACATTGTGTTGTTCGTCAACAAATTGGTGTAATCGATTGGACAATTCTGACTACATACTGGCTCTACAGACAGGCAGACTATCAATAACTTATATATATATATATATATATATATAGGATGCTTACCTCGTGTGGTTCGTCATCACAATTGTGTAGTTACCTGGACAGCTCTGACTATATCCGGGCTCTATAGACAGGGGAACATTCAATATGTCTATCAAATCATCATGTCCTGATGTATCTTTGTCGAAAGGATTAATTAACGCGAGCAGATTCGACTGAAAGGATGAAATATCTAAAACTTTTAACAATTATTACATAAACACTGAAGCCGCATCAATGACTTAAAATTTGTTTTCAACCAAAATATGTCAATAAAACAAAGTAAAGCCACGCTTGAACAATTTTTCCTTTTTGATAAATCAACACATCAACTTTGTAAAGGTGTCGATTGGACACCTAATGAGCGATTGAACAGACTGTAGTGTCCTTAGATACTGCTGTTTTGTGTTTGAGTTGGAGTTTATCGTTTAGGTTGTCCTTGCTTCTTGAAACAGTGATATGGTTGTTTCCCCTTTCAGTAAAAAATACATTAATTTTCTTCGTAAGACCAAGATGTAGGTTTCGTGCGTTCACTTCTGAACACTTTTGAACACTTCTGAAACTGGATTCATTATTTGTTATCACGCATGAAGTTGAGTAACAAATCGGCAAATTGAAAGTGTGATTTTCAGTCTGAGAAAACTGAATTTCCAAACAGAAAATAGAGATTTGCAATAATACAATAAAATGAGGTTTTGGAGAACATATGATTAAATCAAAAAGATTAACATTTTTCTTTAAATAATTATTTTCCATTTAGGATACAACTGATAACGGCCTAGACTCTTGTTTAATCCCTTTTATGTATCGTCTTTAATAAAATTTGTTGAAAATGACATTTATCCTCCAATGTTTTGTTTAGTATTCATACAGGAATAAAACGTTCATAATATATATAGCTGTAATATAATCACTCAATCCCTATTCAAACATTTCCGATAGGTAACATACACTTAATTAATCATATTTTGAGCCCTCAATATTCAATTTATGGTTTTATTATTCTGTATACAAAAAGGATAAAATGTGCGTTGGTGTTCAAAAATATTTCTTTATCCTTACAATGTACCTTTATATATTATAAAATCAGTTCATATGATAAAACTTAAATACGTAGAAAGGTCATAATGTTGGTTTATGACTTGTTATTAAAGAACCAAAAGTATTGTAATTGCTGAAATAGTCTTTGCAAGCAGAGAAGCCATCAAAAACAAAAGACATTAACCTTAATTTGACATATAAATGTTTGTTATTTCATAATTACTCTATTTAACGCACGTAGTGCTGCATGAACTATTTCTGTTATAATTTTCATCAGGATGACCATATACTTGTAACATGCATCAACCACTTAAGTACCGATTGCCGCAAAACAAGATACATATCGTTTTTGTAGATGTGAGTCTTCCAGTCTCTTAACAAGTTTACAAACTATGATTTCATCCAACCGTTGTTTTTTTTCTTTTTATAAAATCAAATTGATAAGTTTCGTCCAGTTTTGAACAGGGCCGAACATAAAATAAAGACGAACATTTTCCATTTTCACAGTAGACTACTGTTAAATGTTCGGGTTTGATGACTTTAATATGTTATTTATTTAAAATGTTATTGGAAAAGAACATTAATAAGGCTTTTAGATAAATTGAATACATCAGATATTGTAGAAACACACTTACATCCCAGCTGCTTGTAGTCCCACTCCAAGAGGCAGTATTGTTAAAGCTTATACTGTTTGTGTTTTGGAATGTTTTGGAATCGTGCTGAATTAAACATCCAGAGCTGCCCCTCCTGTAATCAATAAATGTTATATCAATATTGTAAACTTATCTAATATAATCATGCGGAATTAAATAGTCACAGCTGTCATTCCTGTAATCAATGTATATAATAACAATATTGTGAAATTATCTTATATAATCATGCAGAATCAAATATAAAAAGCTGTCTTTCCTGTAATCAAAACATGTTATATCAATATTGTAAATTTATCTTATAGAATCATGCGGAATTAAACATCCAAAGCTCACCTTCCTGTAATCAATGTATATTAAATCAACCGTACCGTAGTAAATATATGTAACATCAATATTGTAAACTAATTTAATGAAATCGTGCGAAAGTAAATATCCAAAGCTGCCCTTCCTGTTATAAATATAAATATCATAAATATTATAAACTTATCTTATACAATATTGTTGAATAAAAAACCTAGAGCTACCCTTCCTGTAACCAATTTACGTAGTATTAATATTGTAAACTTATCTAAATGAATCGTGTTGAATTAAACATCTGAAGCTGCCCTTCCTTTAATCAATGTACGTAATCTCAATATTGTAAAATAAATTAACGTAGAAGACTCGTATTGAATTAAATATCCAGAACTGCCCTACCTGTAATCAATGTACGTAATATCAATATTGTAAACTCATCTCATGGAGTTGTGCTGAATTAAATATCCAGAACTGCCCTTCCTGTAATCAATGTACGTAATATCAATATTGTAAACTTATCTCATGGAGTTGTGCTGAATTAAACATCTATATCTGCCCTTCCTGTAATCAATGTACGTAATATCAATATTGAAAACTTATCTCATGGATTTGTGCTGAATCAAATATCCAGAGCTGTCCTTCTCCTGTAATCAATGTACGTAATATCAATATTGTAAACGTATCTCATGGAGTTGTGCTGAATCAAATATCCAGAGCTGTCCTTATGGTAATCGATGTACGTGATATCAATATTGTAAACTTATCTCATGAAGTTGTGCTGAATTAAACATCTATATCTGCCCTTCCTGTAATCAATGTACATAATATCACTATTGTAAACGTATCTCATGGAGTTGTGCTGAATCAAATATCTAGAGCTATCCTTCCTGTAATCAATGTACGTAATATCAATATTGTAAACTTATCTCATGAAGTTGTGCTGAATTAAACATCTATATCTGCCCTTCCTGTAATCAATGTACATAATATCACTATTGTAAACGTATCTCATGGAGTTGTGCTGAATCAAATATCCAGAGCTGTCCTTACTGTATTCAATGAACGTACTATTGATATTGTTTATTTATCTCATGTTGTTGTTGGTCTGTATAGTCTTAAGGTAAAGGGTACCAACATGTAAATATTACCATATGCAAAATATTCAGGTAAGGAGGGCACTTGCACAAATTCTAATTTCAACTTAAAGTTGAAATAACCCAAAACGGTTTTCTCTCTGGCTCAGAATAACTTCCCCTTGTATCATTTCGGCACATACAATTGAACACTTATTTGATTCCGGGTTTGAATGACAAGTTTGGTTAAGTGTATGCTTTGTAATGTAAACGTTTCTAGTTCAATCTCTGCAAATTTGTTGCCTTTTCATATTAACATTTCGATCTCTTCATACATATAAGAGAGTCTAATTTGTTTTTAGTTCAAATATTTCCATTTCCTAAGTAATGGTTTGCTCATACACATGTTTCAATGTAAGTTGACAGTACCCAAAATGGATCACCAAAGAATCAATTTCTAAATTCATTGAAAATTAAGCGGGTGAATTATATTAGTTAATGGTTGACACAAAAGAAGAATATCGATAAGTATTTTTGCCAACGTAATAAATACCCAGGGCTCACGTGAACACTCCGACGTTAACCCAGCCTACCTTGGGTTACCCCTGACATAAAGAAACTTATCAGGAGAAGAAATAGATTGTATAAACGATCAAAAAAATCAGGAGACACTGAAATAAAAAATAAGTATAAAAACCTGAAACATCATATACAGAGAAAACTCCGTACATCTTACTGGAGCCATATTGATAATATCATCACCCCAGAAAACACAACCAATGAAAACAAATTTTCCTACAAAAAACGGTTTTGGTCATATATAAAATCCAAACGATCAGACCATAGTGGCATAGCTCCTCTGAAAAAGGACGGTAAACTTGTTTATGACCCTACCACCAAGGCCCAGGTGCTAAACGCACAATTTCAATCTGTTTTTAATCCTCCTGAAATCTTTACCGACCAGCAGTTTCGCACTAGATGCAACATGTCTACTCACGATAAATACCCTGCCATGCCTGAAATTTCTATACATGAAAAGGGCGTCTTAAAACTGCTCCAAGGCCTAAATCCATACAAGGCCTCGGGCCCTGATGACATCAAACCCAGAGTACTAAAAGAGCTTGCAACAGAAATAGCCCCGATATTAACCCTATATCAGTCTCTGGAAACAGGTATAGTGCCTTCAGACTGGAAATCTGCAAATGTATCACCTGCTTATAAAAAGGGTCCAAAATTTCGCCAAGAAAACCACAGGCCCATATCTCTGACCTATATTTGTAGCAAAAT
Organism: Mizuhopecten yessoensis; assembly: GCF_002113885.1. Taxonomy (NCBI): domain Eukaryota; kingdom Metazoa; phylum Mollusca; class Bivalvia; order Pectinida; family Pectinidae; genus Mizuhopecten; species Mizuhopecten yessoensis. The sequence continues at coordinate 23,008 of NW_018403568.1, read as the reverse complement.
TATGGAACACATTGTGGTCTCAACTATCATGACCCATGCCGATACCCATAACATATTGTATCCGTTCCAACATGGTTTTCGCAAATTTGTGGATGACATCTCAAAGAATCTTGATGAGGGACGCCAAACAGATATCCTCATAATGGTCTTTGCTAAGGCTTTCGACAAGGTCAGTCATTCTCTCCTAAACCATAAACTAAAACATTATGGTATACGTGGAAATGTCGCAAACTGGATCGAGAGTCTCCTGACCGGTAGAACTCTAAACGATATCCCTGTGGGTCTAAATGCTACAATCCGTTTATTTGCAGACGACACTATTGTATATCTAGTTATCAAGTCAAACAGTGATGCTGAAACACTTCAAAAAGATCTTGACAAACTAGCGCTCTGGGAAAATACATGGAAAATGATCTTCCACCCAAACAAATGCAATGTGTTGTCGGTGACTAAAAACAAAACTCAAATAGTCCATAATTATACTTTACATGGACAAATACTGGAACATCTTAGTCATGCCAACTATCTGGGTGTAACACTATCATCTGACCTTAAATGGGATTCACATATAAATACTATCTGCCCAAAAGCAAATTCTACGCTAGGCTTTTTAAGACGAAATCTTAAAATTGGCTCAACATCAGCCAAAGTACAGGCATACAAATCATTAGTTCGACCATCACTTGAGTATGCATGTACAGTATGGGACCCTCACACCCAAACAAATATTGACAAGTTGGAAATGGTTCAGCGAAGGGCAGCGCGCTATGTACTCAATAAGCACAGGTACAACCATCGTACCTCCAGTGTGTCAGAAATGTTGGACCACCTAAAGCTGCGCCCTCTAGCAGATAGACATAGAGATGCTCGTCTGACCATGCTTCATAACATTGTAAACCAGAAAGTCGCTATCTTAAAATCAGGCAGATTAATCCCTACAGTTAGTAAATCCCGAACAAACCACCAGTTTTCGTATCAAATTCCCCACTCAAAAACCCAGACCAGAAAGGCATCATTCTTCCTTCGAACTATACCCGAGTGCAATAAACTCCCACCTGACATTATTTCGAGCCCCACAACGGTATTATTCAAATCAGCCCTTTACCGTCACCTTTCAAACGCATATTAGACCATCTCGTATCTTTTAAAAACAATCTCTTTCCATGTTTAACTCCTCGTCTGACATTTTATCTTCAAATTGTTGGTCAGTACCATTTAGAAGCAGAAGTAGAAGTCACCAATTAGCGTTTCTGGTTTTTGCAAATGTTAGTACCAAAATCGGATCAAAGCTTGAATTTTGCTATGTTTCGGCCTCGAATGAACATTTATTTGTCAGTATTTAATATTTTATTATGATGTTCGGAATTTGTACGAATGCAAGTATTTCTACATTCTGAATTTATTCCTACAGTCCTAAACAAGATATGTAGTCCTTGCACGCACCATGTTTTAACAACTTAAACATAAACATGGTGCGTTTTGAGCTTGAAATACATCTTCTGATGATATTTGAACTTAAAAGTTAATCATCTGTAGACTTGAAATGATGCATAAGTGTGTATTATAGGGATACATTATTGTTATAACTTAACAATTGACACATTATTGATATAAACGTATTTTTGCAAATAGTGATCCGGTTTGGGTACTGATCCAATTTAGGTCCTGCCTCATTATATGCATATACCATTATATCGATGAGGCAGCCTGAGCTGAGTGGCCCTTGGGTCAACTCACGTCAGATAGCTAACTCATCATCCCTTCTATAACTCGCGCATTAAGAATACATACTTCCATTTATTTTCAGTGCGTTAATTCCTTATTGAGCAACTCCTAGTTCTATAACCGGATGTTCCGTTCTTACTTCTCTAGCCATTCTTTAGTTCACTCCTATATATCATTAACATATTCATATCAACACTGATTGAGTCAAATGTCAGTGTGTTTTCCTTTTTTAAATACAAATGAATATATTTAAACACATCTATGTATAATTGTATAGAACATAGTCCTGCTATCCGAAGGTGAAATGTACATGTAATTTCTATTTCATGATTGTGTGTGTTTACCATATTGTTACAGTATCCAGGTTCTCTTTATAAGTGTTTTGTAAAATAGTTAAATCAATATTGTTAGATTGAGTGTATTATCTTCCAATGATATTGATACATTTAAACAAAATATACAGCTACATAGCATACAAACATTAAGTTACATAGCAGTGATCAATTATCTTATAAAGAATACTGTTCAAATAGTTATGATATTTATATACATTAATGAATTGACCGATATAATCACAAATATCAGTTCAGAGAGCAAATTATGGGGACAGCCCTTACCTACTTGATGTCATACAGTATGACAAAATGTTTTATTATACATTCAATGCATTAAAACGGCATGAGAAGTAATAGTTATAATAATAATAATATTCTAGTTATGCATCGTAGTTTAACTAAGGTATCCAGGGGTTAGGGAGAGCCCTACCAACGAGGTCTGATAAAAACACACTACTCAGTAGTTCATTATAATTTTAATAGACAAAACTGTAAGGATGAAAAATAGAGAAGATGAGAAATACTTTCAATACAAAAAAAAACATGTAAAAGCACCGCCAACATCTCATAACGACATTACATATTATATAAAACTATCAGAGAAGAACTCCACATGTCTATCATACTATGTTTTGTAGACATTTATCGATGATATGTATCACAGTGCCTGACTTATTTCTTTTTTGTAAACATAAATGTATGTACTTGGCACCGTGAATGAACATACTTACTTTTGTATACATATCTTGTAGTACCTGTCACAGTGACCGACTATACCTACTTTTATATTCATATCTTGTTGTACGTGTCACAGTGACTGACTATACTTACTGTTGTATACAGATATTGTAGTATGCGTCAAAGTGACTGACTTTACTTACTTTTGTATTCATATCTTGTAGTACGTCTCATAGTGACTGACTACTTATACTTATCTTGTAGTACGTGTCAAAGAGACTGACTTTACTTACTTTTGTATACATATCTTGTAGTACGTCTCATAGTGACTGACTACTTATACTTATCTTGTAGTACGTGTCAAAGTGACTGACTTTACTTTCTTTTGTATACATATCTTGTAGTACGTGGCACAGTGAATGACTATACTTACTGTTGTATACAGATATTGTAGTATGCGCCAAAGTGACTGACTATATTAACTTTTGTATACATATCTTGTAGTACGTGTCACAGTGACTGACTCTACTTACTTTTGTATACATATCTTGTAGTACCTGTCACAGTGACCGACTATACCTACTTTTATATTCATATCTTGTTGTACGTGTCACAGTGACTGACTTTACTTACTTTTGTATACATATCTTGTAGTACATGGCACAGTGACTGACTATACTTACTGTTGTATACAGATATTGTAGTATGCGCCAAAGTGACTGACTATATTAACTTTTGTATACATATCTTTTAGTACGTGTCACAGTGACTGACTATACTTACTTTTGTATTCATATCTTGTAGTACTTGGCACATTGACTGACTTTACTTACTTTTGTATACATATCTTGTAGTACATGGCACAGTGACTGACTATACTTACTGTTGTATACAGATATTGTAGTATGCGTCAAAGTGACCGACTATACTTACTTTTGTATACATAACTTGTAGTACGTGTCACAGTGACTGATTTTACTTACTTTTCTATACATATCTTGTAGTACGTGGCACAGTGACTGACTATACTTACTTTTGTATTCATATCTTGTAGTACGTCTCATAGTGACTGACTACTTATACTTATCTTGTAGTACGTGTCAAGGTGACTGACTTTACTTACTTTTGTATACATATCTTGTAGTACGTCTCATAGTGACTGACTACTTATACTTATCTTGTAGTACGTGTCAAAGTGACTGACCTTACTTACTTTTGTATACATATCTTGTAGTACGTCTCATAGTGACTGACTACTTATACTTATCTTGTAGTACGTGTCAAGGTGACTGACTTTACTTACTTTTGTATACATATCTTGTAGTACGTCTCATAGTGACTGACTACTTATACTTATCTTGTAGTACGTGTCAAAGAGACTGACTTTACTTACTTTTGTATACATATCTTGTAGTACCTGTCACAGTGACCGACTATACCTACTTTTATATACATATCTTGTAGTACGTGGCACAGTGACTGACTATACTTACTGTTGTATACAGATATTGTAGTATGCGTCAAAGTGACTGACTATATTAACTTTTGTATACATATCTTGTAGTACGTGTCACAGTGACTGACTTTACTTACTTTTGTATACATATCTTGTAGTACGTCTCATAGTGACTGACTACTTATACTTATCTTGTAGTACGTGTCAAAGTGACTGACTTTACTTACTTTTGTATACATATCTTGTAGTACGTGGCACAGTGACTGACTATACTTACTGTTGTATACAGATATTGTAGTATGCGTCAAAGTGACTGACTATA
>NW_018403568.1:5372-14053 GCF_002113885.1 Mizuhopecten yessoensis | reverse complement strand
TACTTACTTTTGTATACATATCTTGTAGTACGTGTCACAGTGAATGATTATACTTACTTTTGTATACATATCTTGTAGTACGTGTCACAGTGAATGATTATACTTACTTTTGTATACATATCTTGTAGTACGTGTCACAGTGAATGACTATACTTACTTTTGTATACATATTTTGCAGTACGTGTCACAGTGACTGACTATACTTACTTTTGTATACTTATCTTGTAGTACGTCTCATAGTGACTGACTATACTTACTTTTGTATACTTATCTTGTAGTACGTGTCATAGTGACTGATTATACTTACTTTTGTATACATATCTTGTAGTACGTGTCACAGTGACCGACTTTACTTACTTTTGTATACATATCTTGTAGTACGTGTCATAGTGACTGACTATACCTACTTTTGTATACATATCCTGTAGTACGTGTCACAGTGACTGTATATATTTACTGTTGTATACATATATTGTAGTATGTGCCACAGTGACCAGCTATACCCACCTTTGTATACCTATCTTGTTGTACGTGTCACAGTGACTGTATATATTTACTTTTGTATAGAGATAGTGTTGTATGTGTCACAGTGACTGACTATACTTACTGTTGTATACAGCTATTGTTGTAAGTGTCAAAGTGACTGACTATACTTACTTTTGTATACATATCTTGTAGTATGTGTCACAGTGACTGACTATACCCACTTTTGTATACATATCCTGTAGTACGTGTCACAGTGACTGACTATACTTACTTTTTTATACATATCTTGAAGTACGTGTCACATATGTCTGTACCACCACCATCACACGGCCGTCTGTGACCATGCTTGTAATCTAGTCTCGGCCATGCTGTACCGTTAGGATTGGAGAAGGTGACCAACCTTAGTTTGTAACTAACACTGGCATCAACCACCTGTAAAATGTATTAAAATTGCTTTATTAAATATAAACAAAAATAATCCTAGAATAAATACGATGAAGGTATGTTAGTATATTGTTTATAAGTGATTGTATGCAGTTAATCTGTTCGATATTTTGCAAATTCCTTATTTTCAAAAGGAGACAGTTGGTGTAGGTTGGGTTTCGTATTTGCATAACAGTACAAACTGTGCAGGCCAATTTTATTGTTTTAATCCTAAGGGGAATTGTTCCATAAGAAAACAAAAAAAGACAGGTTAAAGCATAGCAGACCGACTTTTATCAACAGCACACGAGGTAATAAAATCTGCCCTTATTTTGAGTCCTTACGACGGAACATTGTCGAAACTCTGTCAGGCCACGCCCAGACTACAGTCTTATCACATCTTGGAAATATGTTCTTATAACTGTTCTGATGTGTTCTTTTTCTGAAGTTTACAATATGAACCAAGTAGAGTTGGATTACATTGAAATAGGAACTGAAGACAGTCATTAACTCAATAACATCGCCATTGGTGTTTATTTGCTATAGTTTAATATGTTAAGGGCCCTTTTCATTACCGTCTGATTAAAGGGAAAATAAAACAGCTGGTTTAGTATAATTTGTCAAAGTCATCAAATCATTAATGAATAGGTTGAAACGTTATATTATCACGATTAACAAGGCATCACAAGTGTTACAATTCTCCTCGCATTCACACATTGTGTGACATATGTATAGGGAAATTAATACAAAATTCAATGATGTATCAGTATCTGCACTAGCGACTGCATTCGTCGATAGATTTTCATTCCATTGAGGAACAAAGTCGATAGAGCTATGACAAGTTCTTCTAAAAATTTAGTAAAAGAAACATTGAGCTTTCACGCAGTAACAAGAAATGAAGTCGGTAGAGCGATGACAAAGTCTTCCTTAAAACAGGAACAGTGACCTTGACCTTCAATTAATTGTTTAATATCACTTTTTGCAAGAACCTTAGGGACATTATTCTGTCCTGTGGTTTAACCTGACTAAATTTACCAGCTGTTTATTGTGGAGGTTGCTCGCACATGTTGTCATCATACACGTTTAATAATTGTTTGGCAGAGCGTCAGACGTAAGGGCCATGTTTCGATCACTAGGGTAGTCAATGGGTACAGAATCCATTGATTTTCAGGTCAACAGCAAAGAATCGAACCCGGTACCTCTGTTTTAACAGTCTGACGCTCTGCCGAATGAGCTAAAGAGAATTTCCAACCATCCGAGTCTATAGGAGGCGGCTATTGTTTTAACAAAACTGACAATACGTTGTGATAACAATCAGGTATTGATGTACCGGTCAAGTGATCTAGTTAACCTACGTTTGTATAGAAGTAGTACTAATAACATATTTACCTGGCAACTGCAGAAAACAAGTATCAAGACGGTTATAATACGAGTCCATGCCATGTTTGTGGTGTTTGCCTTTGAGTTTCCGGTCAGTCGTACTAGAGACGTGTAAACTTTAAAATGTCGGTTTCCGCAATCACCACCGCCGACATGACCGGAGATACAGGTCTGGAGTGTGGAGTATAGGACACAATACCACAATCATGTTGGTGTTCTGTATCTAATCTCGTGTCCGAGTTCTCAGTCAGTGATGAAAGCAAGCTTGTAAATCTAGTACATCATCAGTGTAATCAGCTTTTATAAACAATGTACCCCTGTAACCCCTAGATATGTTATATATGTTGTCTATATAGTATTCTCACATGTGTAATCTTCCCAGTATAACTACAAGGAACCATATGATCAAGTCAGCCAATTGAAACACTCTAGGGTTGTATCATTAAAATCACAGTGACTAAGATGTTTTAAGACAAAAGAGTGACATGTTTCATTTAACAAAATTAAATCTTTACATAACTTAGTCATTTTCACTATACCTTTGAATATTGATAATCCATTGTATAAAATTTTCATTGTTGTAAGTCACATGAAGTGGTATCTAAGAAGCTGTTTCAGAAACAAAATTTGTTAAACAGAACTTGATAAACATTCTTTCCTTATATTGTTTATGGTTCTCAGAACAGCCATATGCTTTCAAATAGATCATCAGCGTCCTATATGTACCATTGTCGACGCCTTTATGAGTTCCAACTGATCTATCTCGGTACAATAATAAATCTAGTCCTGCCGCCTCAAGTCTTCCATATACCTCAATACTACCACCATCATCAATGGTACATATATTTTCCTTTTATTAGTTTTAACATTATCTGCGATATTTTGTTTGATGTGAATATTTAACAGAGTTTTTTTTTACTTTATTTGTGCTTGACGTACTCTGCATAATTATTATGTTAATTCTATTTAACGTCAGATATATCGATGATGTGTATATTTATCCTCTTTCTACGGAAATCAAAGGCATTGCATATATTCCTTAATCAGCAACTTACCTTATTTTACTTACAACATGACAATATGGGACGCCCAAGCGGTATAAACTTAACGCTTACGGTTTTCTGATTTTGAACTTTATGTTTCTTGATAGGAACATAAATGTTTCCGCATTTTCAAGGGATTGCTGCAAATGTCACATAGAACTTACTTGGTTTATAAAGGCTATAGGCATATGGTCTTGTCGTCATAATTATCTCATTTCCAAAATTGTGAAAATAATAACCAAGTAGCTGGATTCCTTTTTTAATTCCTATTCTCGGGGGATTTTCATATGCTAGAACTTGTACGTGACCATGACGGTTTTAATGGGTTTAGTCTCAATCATTTTATATAAATACATTTTGCTATACTGCAGTTTCTCTGTAGTTTTGAATTTCTTTCGCTGAACTCCCCATAAGATCATGCTAGTACTTGTAGTTTTCTATTTCTGGTAGTAGTTCGTTTATCACTTATTATTTCCCTCGCTTCTGTTCAGACTCCAATGCGATAAAACCAGCCGGCCATGTCGACACTGCTGTAAATACTGTTCTTAAAACTGTCTTTAGCTTTTAAAATTATCTTGATAAAGACTCTGGGTTTAGCTTCCTCAACAAAGGTTGTTATTGTATGAGTCAAATCGTTCTATTGATAATTCCGATATGTTACCCTCAATGTTGCTCTATCAATGAATAACCAACGAAACATCTCAATTTAGTATAAGTATAAGCAGTTAACGTATTTATCAGTCAAATCATGTGTGTTAATCAGTCTGTCAGTATTCTGCCTTGATTAATGCCATTGTTAATTGATATGATATCAGTGTAAAGTATAGGTTTATACTATTTACGCTGTTTATTTAACGTTGTGGCAATATCCAGTCCAGTATGTGTGTACGCATGGGGTTATCTAAAACTAGATAAAATACCTCTCTAATCAATCATCACCAAAACAAAATCATAACTGCCGGAAATTTTATATTTATGAAATGACATAAACGACAACGTGGTATCGAAATGAAATATCTATAACACGGATTTGATAGCACAATTACGACATAGTGCAGAGCAAAACTGTAAAACATTGATTCGATAGCGTATCACGATATCTGCTATAAAATATACAATGCGGACACATGAACAATTACACGCTATCGTTTTAATCCTAAATATAAGTATGAATTAAGACAAGGTTATGATGCAAAGTGTGATATCTAGAGTATGTCAACTGTTGTTACGGCATGTGTTTTACGGTATAGTATGGCATGGCATGATGTGTTAATAAATTGGTTTTATGATAAAAACAGTATCTGGATTAATGTATTGTATTATTGTAGATAAATGTATGGTAAATGATCAACAATATCTGGACGAAATATCAATAGTTGTGACAGAAGGAAGTTTTAAACAATACCATTACAAAAACGTTAGGACTAAATTGTCTACAAAACTGTTATTCGATTCGAAATCGATAAACTTGGAGCAAAATATGAACAGGTTATAGAACAGAGTATAGAACTTGAGGGCCAAAGAAAGGGCAAGGCGAATGACACAAGGGTTTCTGGACACAACAAGGCAAAGTAATGATCATTATCAAGAGCATGAACCAAGCAAAATATAAGATACTTACCAATGTCTACATGATGGCGACCAAACACTTCCCCATGGTAAAGTATGGTAGAGTAATTAGTGCATTTTACAGCATCTGAATTTCATGAATCTTTAAGTTTTTAATTGAACTTAAAAGGATGAAAATCAATTAAACTTGATTAACAGCATGAACTTTGTTTTATGATATGCATAATACTAATAGACTCGACAAATATTTATTGAAACCTTGTTCATCAGTTGCCAATGCCCCATTCATTTTCTGAGGTAAACTCGCGAAATTCATAATACATTTTGAAAAAAAGGTATTTTGAAAGGTTTTATCACCACAACAAACCGCTATTACCCTGAACATAACTTGTAATTTGGTTGCTGAATTTGGTTTTGTTATATAAAAGGAAAAACCTCAATTCAGAAACTATGACTAATACACGTCTCTTGACAGATAAACGTAACACGCACAGACACTGGACCAGCCCCCGTCTCTAGACTATTGCATTATTTAGAAAATAAACCTAATAATTTTGGTCACTTGGACGTCTGATTAAATTAGGGGAAGATAAGCTAGTAGTGAAATGCAGTAGAGAAATTCTTCATAAAAACTTAGGGGCTGGTAGCCAGTCTAACACAAACACATGTGCCTGCAAATTTAAAATTACGTAATAGATGCAGAATGTTAAAAATGAAATACACTGTATCATACAGCTGTTTCAGCCTTAAAGGAAACATCGGCGGGAGCCAAAACATTTGAAAGCCAAATTGTCCTGGTATTAATTGCCTGTGTACCTGATATATTTATAATATCTGTTTACAACTTAACGTATATCGTAATCTATTCTGCATTATTCCGATGATTTAGAACTAACATTAACTTACTTTACGCTTATATATTACATGATTATTGCATGTACTACGCTCTGAAAAAATGTTCCACGGACAAAACACAACGTGTTCATGTGTCAATGTTTAAAATTTCAGATTATGGCAGTCAAATTTGAAATAGCATGTCTCTTTGAATACCAAAAAACGCTGAAAGCTCAAACTTCACAATCCGTACTATAATACAGGCTGTGTTGGTTTAACAAATACAGGTAGTAAAATCAGATGAAAAGGTATAATCTATCACCTTGGGCAGTGCCAGAATTGTTGAATGATGGCTGTGAGCGCCGAAATGGCAGCACCGGCTGTATGTTCCCAAGGGAGTTGAGAAAAGTACTGGTTGATTGCAAAGGCCCTATAACCACGGATAATAATTTGTGAACCGCTTTGAGACGACCTACAAACTAGCTTGTGATGAATCGGTATATAAGAACCTTGAATCATTAGTATTTATCATAACCTTGTTGTGACACTAAACACTACTTTGAGTCGGGACGACTTGTTCGGATCTTACAATTGGTGACATATGGCGTAAAGATAGTGCTTATCTCTCGTCCGTGTGTCTGTATGAGTTACATTAACAATAAGACGGAGAGATACCTACCGTAAGTCGATACTGTTCTTCATAATTAGTAACTGTTTTGTTATGTAAGGGGAAGGTAGATTCAAAGTAAATCTATCATTTAAAGTTGTATTTGTAGTCAGCATACTAGCTTAGTATAGCTTTAATACACGTAAATGCATAAGGATTGAATACGGTTGTGAATAATACGGGTACCGACACCAATTGTGTTACACTGTAACAGTCAATCGACGTATTTGTGTCTGTTATCTTTCACACATAAATACAAACATAGGTCAGTTACTTGTGACGTGACCATGACATAGTTAAAACCTGTGATACTAGGACACTAGGGTAATTTTTAAAACCGTCTTTATTTTCTGAAAACACATGAACTAAAACCAAAAGTTTATTCGTAGATTTTAAGAAACGTATCAGTGGGATAAGACAGATAACGATAAATGTCAAATAAGTCTTGATGTGTTTACATAGCTTGTCATATGAATAAATACCTGATTGAGATATTGAGATAAAAAAAAATGCTGACTATGACCTATCGTCAGTGTGGCTGTGCGAATCTTGATCATACAATGGGAGATTAATAGCCAAAGCAAAACGAATTGGTTAATTGACGACTCATTCATATCGGCTACACAACACTGATTGGTTATTTGATGAAGTTTAAAGTCGACAAACGACAAAATCAAGAAATAGAGGACACCAATGCGTTTGTCTAACTCTCTCGGATTACGGCATAAGACAGACAACTCTCTATCCTCAAAAGGACACTGAAAAATAGTTTTGAAAAAATGAAGATTCCAATGCCATTATCACATTTTATTCATCACTGAAAAAACATGTTACCCCTGTAACAAAAAATAGTAATGGTTTGGGTGATATACGTGTCATTTTAATTCTGTAGACACATCAGATCGTCTCTGTTGCTAGGGATACAGTACTGAAATGTAATGAAATGTAAGACTACCCATACTAGTGTAGTAACGTGGAGATATACTTGCTACTAACGCACTTAGCTGTGAATGGCGGTTTTTTCCCCAATTTAATTGCCGAATTTGTAACTTTGTCAAGTTCAATAATTCAATTCAAAAAAAGCTTCATCATATTCACAATGCGCGGAATTTCCCTGATGAAAAAGAAAATAATTAAAAATCCTATCTGAATTATAAATTTTACTTTAATCTTGCAGGAAAAGGGACATGGTCCTCAACAGAGAATGGCCATATTCCTCGTTTTGTTCCTTATCTTAGGCTGTGTACAGGCAAGTATCTATCAGAAAGCTTCCCTGTGGTAATAAAACAATCCTTGACATTTCAAAGGTAATCAAAATGGAAATGTATTGACACTAATGATGCGCAAGGACCCACTGCAATTAGTAACCCGCAAGGTCAATGTGTATTTCTCATGGTTTTATCCGTTTTACAGGTGGTTGATACCAGTGTTAGTTACAAACTAAGGTTGGTCACCTTCTCCAATCCTAACGGTACAGCATGGCCGAGATTAGATTACAAGCATGGTCACAGACGGCCGTGTGATGGTGGTGGTACAGACATATGTGACACGTACTTCAAGATATGTATAAAAAAGTAAGTATATACAGTCACTGTAACACGTACAACAAGATATGTATACAAAAGTAAGTATAGTCAGTCACTGTGCCACGTACTACAAGATATGTATACAACATTAAGTATAATCAGTCAGTGTGACACGCACTACAAAATATGTATAGTATAGTCAGTCACTGTGACGCGTACTACAATATATGTATACAAAAGTAAGTAAAGTCAGTCACTGTGACACGTACTACAATAATGTATACAAAAGTGAGTATGTTCAGTCACTATGACACGTACTACAAAATAAGTATACAAAAGTAAGTAAAGTCAGTCACTGTGACACGTACTACAAGATATTTATACAAAAGTAAAAGTAAGTAAAGTCAGTCACTGTTACACGTACTACAAGATATGTATACAAAAGTAAGTAAAGTCAGTCACTGTGACACGTACTTCAAGTTATGTACACAAAAGTAGGTATAATCAGTCACTGTGACACGTACTACAAGATATGTACACAAAAGTCAGTATAGTTAGTCACTGTGACACGTACTACAATATATGTATACAAAAGTAAGTATAGTCAGTCACTGTGACACGTACTACAAGTTATGTACACAAAAGTAGGTATAATCAGTCACTGTGACACGTACTACAAGTTATGTACACAAAAGTAAGTATAGTCAGTCACTGTGACACGTACTACAAGTTATGTACACAAAAGTAAGTATA
>NW_018403568.1:5001-5124 GCF_002113885.1 Mizuhopecten yessoensis | reverse complement strand
TGAGTATGTTCAGTCACTGTGACACGTACTACAAGATAAGTATACAAATGTAAGTAAAGTCAGTCACTTTAACACGTACTACAAAATAAGTATACAAATGTAAGTAAAGTCAGTCACTTTAAT
>NW_018403568.1:3384-3493 GCF_002113885.1 Mizuhopecten yessoensis | reverse complement strand
CTGTGAAACGTACTACAAGATATGTATAAAAATGTAAGTATGTTCGGTCACTGTGACACGTACTACAATATATGTTTAAAACAATGAGTATAGTCAGTAACTGTGAAAC
>NW_018403568.1:1675-2126 GCF_002113885.1 Mizuhopecten yessoensis | reverse complement strand
CTATATCACAAGCACAATTATCTACGGCTACTTAGCTGCTATCTTTAAATAAAACTCTGACGCTGATCACGAGCCACNCATCTGTACACTTTGAACAATTAAATGGCTACTAAATTCGTAACAGTATACAAAAGTAAGTATAGTCAGTCATTGTGACACGTACTACAATATCTGTATACAACAGTAAGTATAGTCAGTCACTGTGACACATACTACAATATCTGTATACAAAAGTAGGTATAGTCAGTCACTTTGACACGTACTACAATATCTGTATACAAAAGTAAGTATAGTCAGTTACTGTGACACATACTACAAGATATGTATACAAAAGTAAGCATAGTCAGTCTCTTTAACACGTACTACAAGATATGTATACAAAAGTAGGTAAAGTCAAGCACTGTGACACGTACTACAATATCTGTATACAACAGTAGGTATAGTCAGTCTA
>NW_018403568.1:0-104 GCF_002113885.1 Mizuhopecten yessoensis | reverse complement strand
ATACAACAATGAGTATGTTCAGTCACTGTGACACGTACTACAAGAGAAGTATACAAATATAAGTAAAGTCAGTCACTTTAACACGTACTACAAGATAAGTATAC
>NW_018403567.1:246767-246886 GCF_002113885.1 Mizuhopecten yessoensis | reverse complement strand
GAGTCGGTAGCATTTGTGTCCAGGTTACTTGGTCTGTTATGTTGTTTAATATTTTTCGCTGTAATGATAAATTCGCCCTCATTAGGGATCGCGAAAAAGGCTAAGATTAACATTATGTC